>NC_035437.2:58083764-58383764 GCF_002127325.2 Helianthus annuus
TGTGTTCTGCTGTACTGGGGACCCCTTACGGACCGTATGGCTTGGCTTACGGTAAGCCCCTAGTTTGGCCAGATTTACCATTTTAGTCCCTGCAGCACCAAAACTTGGTTTTTGATGCGTTTTGGTGTACTTTTAACCCCGTTAACCCCAATTTCAAAGCTTCTACAAAATTGAAGTTAAAGTATAGGGACTGAAAAGATGCTCAAAAATATGTCGGATGTCGGTTCGTTTGGCCTACGGTCGCGATGTTCGGTTAATACGACGGAATTGCGCATAAGCGCGAAAGACGATCCAAAATTGCGCGACGAATAGAATAATATTTTTCTCATTCCAAACACTAAGGCATAAATACTAGGATGCTTACATAAATTTTTGGATGTCCGGATGTATTAAGGTATGTTGAGGTATATGTTGATGTTCCGGAGTATTTGTCGCATTAAACTGAGTACGTTTACGCACCAGTTTGCGTATAACTCTCTAGAAAGCGATGTAGAGTTTAAAATTGAGCAAAAAATCAAAACATGAAAAATGTTAAAACACAACGAATACAAATATTGGGATCAAAAACATTGTTTTATTGATAATTGAACTGCTCACAATGATTACAACACAATGTTACAATCATGATAGTTACCTATCCGTATTCATTCTAGAAATCAAACAAGCATGTACACAAACATATAACAATAATCAAAGTATCAAGGTAACCGATTTAATAAACACGCACTAACCCGGGATGGAGGAACGATGGGTAGATTGTAAGGGCTTGGGAAAACGCCTGGCTGCCGTCACACACCAGAAGGGTTCTAGGGTTTTTTCCTGTTTTCCGCTAAAGTGTGGTGAAAGTGGTTGTTCCAGTCTAACATATACGTGTTTTAATGGTCCTGGGTCCTTAATGGGCTTGACGAATCATATGGGCCGGCGAAACAGGCTGTTTCGTTGAGATGGGATTGACGAAACAGGCTTTGTTTTGTCAAGATTGGATTGGCGAATCACCTGATTCGTCGAGTAGTGCTGGCGAAACACACTTGTGTTCGTCAGGGTTGTTCAAGTGCTAACAGTTTAAGACTAAGTTTTCTAAACAAGTTCATACACGTAACATGTAAAAATCACAATACGATTCATATTAACATCAAGCGCATAGTTAACAAGTCAAATAAATCAACACTACACAGTCAAATCAAAGTCAAGGTCAACTTGCATTAAATACAAAATGAAAGTCGAAAGGTCGAGTTGTCACATTATCCCCAACTTGAAAGAAATTTCGTCCGGAAATTTGGTACGTACCTACTGAGGAAGCTAGATAGGTTGCATCGTTCACTGGTTTTCCTGGGGTGTCACATCCTCCCCCCGTTGATCTCCGTGGTAGTAGCTTCAGCCTCAGCAGTGGTTGTATTGGTTCCGAATAACTGGGGATACCTTTTTGTCATCTGGTCTTCGCGTTCCCAGGTGTACTCTGGGCCACGACGGGAGTTCCAACGAACTCGAACAAGAGGGATTCTCTTGTGTTTGAGGACCTTAACATCCCGGTCCGTGATTTCCACTGGCTCCTCGACGAACTGCAACCGCTCATCGATAGTGAGTTCCTTAAAAGGAACTATGAGGGTCTCATCTGACAGGCACTTCTTCAGATTCGACACGTGAAACACATTGTGAACTGCACCGAGTTCAGCTGGTAGGTTTAGCTTGTAGGCCACTTTGCCTATTTTCTCAATGATCTCGAACGGTCCGACATACCGCGGATTTAGTTTGCCCCGTTTACCAAAACGAACCACACCCTTCCAGTGTGAGACTTTTAGTAAAACCCGGTCCCCGACCTGAAATTTCCAACGGTTTCCTACGCTTATCCGCGTATGCTTTCTGACGGTCGCGTGCTGCCGCCATGCGTTGTCGTATTTGTGCAATCTTTTCTGTGGCGTCCACTACAATCTCTGGACCCGTGATCTGACTATCCCCCACCTCTGCCCAACAGAGAGGTGACCGGCATTTACGTCCGTACAATGCCTCGAATGGAGCGGCTTGTATGCTGGTTTGATAACTGTTATTGTATGAAAACTCCACCAAAGGAAGATGCTTTTCCCAGCCGTTGCCGAAATCAATAACACATGCCCGAAGCATGTCTTCAAGGGTTTGGATCGTCCGCTCAGACTGCCCATCCGTCTGAGGATGATACGCTGTGCTCATGTCTAACCGTGAGCCGAAAGATTTATGCATCGCTTGCCATAGCTCTGACGTGAATCGTGCATCCCGATCCGAAATGATGGAGGTGGGCACCCCGTGCCTCGAAACAACTTCTTTAAGATAGATGTCTGCGAGAGTGGAGAACTTATCCGTTTCCTTAATAGCCAGGAAGTGTGCAGACTTGGTGAGTCGATCCATGATCACCCATATAGTGTCATTCCCACGCTGGGATCTGGGTAGGCCTGTAACGAAATCCACGGAAATTTATTCCCATTTCCATTGCGGTATCTTGGGTTGCTGAAGTAGGCCCGCTGGTTTCTGATACTCCACTTTGACTTTTGCACATGTCAAACACTTGCCGACGTAAGTAGCGATGTGGGCCTTCATGCTAGGCCACCAATACGTGGTTCTGATGTCATGGTACATTTTATCCGAACCTGGATGTACCGAGTAGCGAGACTTGTGTGCTTCATCCATCACAAGTTCTCGTAAGCCGCCATAAAGTGGGACCCAAATACGCCCTGTTACATAGTAGGCGCCGTCTTCCTTTTGTTCCATTCGTTGCCTTGAGCCGCGTAAGGCTTCAGCCTTGATGTTTTCGGGCTTTAATGCTTCTATCTGAGCATTTCGTATCTGTGTAGGAAGACTAGACTGAATCGTAAGCTGCAAGGCTCGTACGCGTCTAGGTAGAGTGTCTTTCCGACTGAGAGCGTCAGCCACAACATTGGCCTTGCCTGGATGGTACTTGATGGCACATTCGTAATCGTTCAGTAGTTCGACCCATCTTCGTTGACGCATGTTCAAATCCTTTTGCTTAAGGATATGCTCGAGACTCCTGTGATCGGTGTATATTGTGCACCTGGTACCGTACAGGTAGTGTCGCCATATCTTAAGCGCGAAAACAACAGCTCCCAGCTCTAAATCGTGCGTTGTGTAGTTCCGTTCGTGAACCTTGAGTTGCCGCGAAGCGTAGGCAATAACTTTATCCCGTTGCATCAATACGCAACCAAGACCCTGTATCGATGCGTCACAATAAACCACGAAGTCATCCGTGCCCCCCCGGCAATGAGAGAATAGGTGCGCTGCAAAGCCTATCCTTTAGGTACTGAAAAGCGGTCTCCTGGGAATCTCCCCAGCGGTAGGTGACACCTTTCTGTGTCAGTCGTGTGAGTGGCTGTGCGATCTTCGAGAAGTCTTTTATGAATCGTCTGTAGTAACCCGCCAAACCCAAGAATTGGCGTTTTTCCGTTGGTGTACGCGGTGCAGGCCAGTTCATGATCAAATCTACCTTGGATGGATCGACATGAATCCCATCCCTGTTCACCACATGGCCTAAGAAGTGGACTTCACGAAGCCAGAAGTCGCATTTAGAAAACTTGGCGTACAATTGCTCCTTTCGAAGGAGTTCCAAAATCAATCGTAGGTGCTGTTCATGCTCCTCTTGACTCTTGGAGTAAATCAGAATGTCGTCGATGAAGACAATCACAAACTTGTCTAGATACGGCTTGCACACCCTGTTCATCAAATCCATAAATACGGCAGGCGCATTTGTTAACCCAAATGGCATGACAAGAAACTCGTAGTGACCGTAACGAGTTCTGAATGCGGTTTTGGAGACGTCCTCATCCCGGACTCTCAGCTGATGATACCCTGACCTCAAATCTATCTTGGAGTAGTAACTCGACCCCTGCAACTGGTCGAATAAGTCGTCTATACGCGGAAGAGGATAACGGTTCTTCACCGTCACCTTGTTTAGTTCACTGTAGTCGATGCACATCCTAAAAGTGCCATCCTTCTTTTTCACGAAAAGTACTGGAGCTCCCCAAGGCGATGAGCTTGGACGAATAAAGCCCTTTTCCAAGAGCTCTTGTAACTGCTTTGACAGCTCTTCCAGTTCGGTTGGAGCTAAACGATACGGTGCGCGGGCTATTGGTGCTGCTCCAGGAGCTAACTCAATCTGAAACTCGACTTGGCGGTGAGGCGGTAAACCGGGTAAATCTTCAGGAAACACCTGAGGAAAGTCACGTACAACTGGAATATCCTCCAGCTTCTTTTCCTTTGCTGATGCGTCAATGACAAGTGCCAGAATTGCAGTGTGCCCCTTTCGTAAACATTTCTGCGCCTTTAGGAAAGAGATGATGCCAACCACAGCACCACTCTTGTCGCCTTGAACTTCGAGAGGTTCTCAACTAGAACGAGGAATACGAATGATCTTTTCCTTGCATAGAATTTTCGCGTGATGCTGGGATAACCAATCCATACCGATGACAACGTCGAAGCTACCCAAAACTATGGGTATAAGATCAATCGAGAAGGTCTGACCAGCTAAAACGATGCTACAACCCTTGATTACATGTGCGGCTTCTACACTTTTACCATTCGCTAACTCTACGATATGTTTGGTGTTTAGGGGTGTTGGTGTACGTTTCAATAATTTACTCATTTTCAAGGACATATAACTTGTATCAGCACCCGAATCAAATAAGACAGTAACATAAATATCGTCGAGAAGAAACTTACCCATAACCACATTGGGATCATTCATTGCGTCACCCCGACCTACCACAAAAGCACGACCCCGAGCTTCGTTGCCATTGTTGTTGTTGTTTCCCCCGTTATTGTTGTTCCCGTTGCCCTGATTGTTGTTGTTACGATTCTGGTTCTGGTTCAGTTGAGGGCAATCACGTTTGTAGTGACCTTCAGCCCCACACTGGAAACATCCGCGGTTTCCACGTTGTGGCTGCTGCTGCTGGTTCTGTGGAGCTGGCGGTGGGAGTTGCTGGTTCTGATTTGCTGGCCGTGAGCTTCTACAATCCTTAGCCTCATGACCCGGCTTGAGGCATCTTTGACAACGTTCCCTGCGACATCTTCCACTGTGGTGTTTGTTGCACCTACCACACCATGGGTGAGTTCCCTGATATCCACTCTGCCCCTGACTGCCCGATGATTGCTGATTCGGACTCTGGTAGTCGTTGGTGCGGCGCTGCTGTGTTTGGGACTGAACAGAAACTGATCCCTTGCTGGAATCCCCATCCCACTTTCTTTTGTTCTCGTTGGGTGTGGCAGAAGTAGTAGCTGGAGTAGTAGTAGCAGTAGTGGTAGCACTGATGCGTTTTGGCAGCTTGTTCTGATCCACTGCCTGATCGGTGAGTCGGTGGGCAAGACGCTGAATTTCTTGGATATTGTTGAGGTTAGCCGACGTCACGTGGCTCTGAATCTCTGGCGCAAGCCCCTTGAGGTACAGCTCAATGCGCTTGACTGGAGGGTCCACCATCGTTGGACATAAGATGGCCAGTTCATTTGACCGTTTCGTGTAAGCCTCAATCTCTGACCCCGTCATCTTCAAGTGGTATAGCTCATTCTCCAACTTGTGAATGTCGTCTCGTGTGCAGTATTCCCGTTTGATCAGTTCTTTGAAATCTTCCCAGGGTGTAGCGTTAGCAGCTGCCAACCCTAGGATCTGTACTTGCGCGTTCCACCAGGTGAGCGCAATCCCTTCCAACGTGCCAGTGGCATACTTGACCCTGCGAGCCTCAGGGCATTCGCACATCTCGAACATAGATTCTAGCTTCTCAAACCAATGGAGGAGTCCCACTGCCCCCTCGGTGCCACTGAAAGTACTTGGACGACAGTCCATAAAGTTCTTGAAAGTGCAGACAGGTTGCTGTGCGTGTTGACCTGCTTGAGCAGCTGCAAGTGCCGCAGCAACTTGAGCTTGAACGAGAGCCTCTAGCTGGGCTTGAGTCATGTTAATTCGTCCAGACATGATCTTCATAGCAAATGCAACATGAGTTAGAGAGGTTCGCGAATAGAGCGATGACAGAAGAGTGTAAGCACATAGGGGTTCTCATGTAACGACGTATAGTAAGCAATGTAATCTAGCATACTACGAGCGAAGCGTCGTTGTGGATCGTTGAGAGCACTGTTCTGGTTATAGTCTGGTTTTAATAAAAACGTTTTTCCCATATTAAAACCAAGTTCTCTATAACCAATGGCTCTGATACCAATCTGTCACACCCTCAAAAATCCACACGCGGAGTACCACCGCTTGGGAGCGTGACATGACCAGGATCAAGCCATCAATCATATTGAACATAGCATAATATAAATAAGATAGTTCGTAAAATCCAATTCAACACAATTGATGTTCTAAACCAAACATAGTATCAATAGCGGAAGCATAAGTAAGTAAACCCAAAGTAAATCATAAGTTCAAATATTCGAAACGTTAAACATAGTATTCATGATCCATTGCCCACAACGACCCGCTCCTCCTTGTGCAAGCTCCATAAGTACCTAAGGTCCTGCAAGGCATGCAGCAGAGAGTCAACAACTAGTTGAGCGAGTTCACAGTTAATAGTTCAGTAATAGTATAGTGTGAGTAGTAAGTTCGTTCGTTATAGCATATATCGTATTTCCATCGCGGCCTCCCAGGCAGGTATGCGAAGATATTAGGGGATGTTCCACCCAAGTATTCTAGACTAGGTTTATTTGTATCGCGGCCTACCAGGCAGGTGTGCGAAGATTAGTATGTTTAGTTCGCGGCCTTCCTAAGGCAGGTGTGCGAAGTCAGTCATAATATCGCGGCCAACCCTTGGCAGGTGTGCGAAGATCAGTTCAGTAAGTGTTACTAGTCTAGTCGTGTCATATCGTTCGGTTCTATCAGCTGAGTATGTACAATAATTCAACAAATCCCATTCCCACCCGGGAACCCCATGCCTTGGCTGTGTGAACTCACCTTGGGTTTGCTCGGTATGCTAAGTATGTGCACAAGCAAGTCAATCACGTCCTAGAGTATGCACGTATACACAATCAGTTTGTACTCATGCAGTTCGCGTATAACCAGCATCAATGATCATCAAGTAGCACGTTGCACGTAATCATAATCACACAAGTATTGTATAATACTTAACAGCAGTTAATTATCACCGTTAACTTCTAACAGAGTCTAACCAGGTTACTGTGTAAGTTATCCAATTCGGCGAAACACAACATTGGCGAATCACAGGTTTGGCGAAACACATTCTGTTTCGTCAAACATCCTTTGGCGAAACACATATCCTATTTCGCCGATTACTCTTGGCGAAACACAATCTTGTTTCGTCAAGAGTTCCATTTCGTCAAACATTCAAGTTCGTCAACATTCTATTTCGTCAATATGCCAGTTACGTAAACAGTTACATCGGTTATGAAATATCAGAGAAAACCCTAATCAGCCGTCACCACGGTAGCAATCATACGGTAATCATTTAGCACAATCATCATCATTAAACAGAATCATCATCCAGAATTATACAATAATTATTGAGTCGGACACACGGTTCCCATCCGTAACATACGACCAACAAGAACCTCAAACTCGTTCACATACAATCACGGTATTAGATTCAGCATCATCCGTTTATTTGATATATCGGTCAATTCAGTTTAACAACAACATACATCATGCTTAAACCCTAATCAATTTGTCAAGATCATAGCCATTCACTTTTTAAATCATAGCAAGAGTATAACAAGAAATCATGATAGTTACCTATCCGTATTCATTCTAGAAATCAAACAAGCATGTACACAAACATATAACAATAATCAAAGTATCAAGGTAACCGATTTAATAAACACGCACTAACCGGGATGGAGGAACGATGGGTAGATTGCTAAGGGCTTGGGAAAACGCCTGGCTGCCGTCACACACCAGAGGGTTCTAGGGTTTTTCCTGTTTTCGCTAAAATGTGGTGAAAGTGGTTGTTCCGTCTAACATATACGTGTTTTAATGGTCCTGGGCCCTTAATGGGCTTGACGAATCATATGGGCCGGCGAAACAGGCTGTTTCGTTGAGATGGGATTGACGAAACAGGCTTTGTTTCGTCAAGATTGGAATTGGCGAATCACCTGATTCGTCTAGTAGTGCTTGGCGAAACACACTTGTGTTTCGTCAGGTTGTTCAAGTGCTAACAGTTTAAGACTAAGTTTTCTAAACAAGTTCATACACGTAACATGTAAAAATCACAATACGATTCATATTAACATCAAGCGCATAGTTACAAGTCAAATAAATCAACACTACACAGTCAAAATCAAAGTCAAGGTCAACTTGCATTAAATACAAAATGAAAGTCGAAAGGTCGAGTTGTCACAGTAATGTTTGAAGTTATTTTGAGCATATAGTATGTTTACCTTTCGTATGCAATGAGAACCTTTCATGATCACACCTCGTGCTTCCGCCGCAGAAAGGGGTGTGACATGTTTAAACCAATAGTCCAAGGTTATTGTATAACTCAAGTTAAATGTAAACCAAGTAATGTATAAACAAAAGTTATGTATGGTAAGTGAAATGAGATTTCTTAAACCACAAGTAAAAATGTACAAATCAAAGTGTTTGAATAAATCAAAAGTTATGCTTTGTAAAATAATGTAAGGTTAAACGAATAACCTTATAGTAGCAAATTAACAGTATACTTTGGATTTGTAGATAACATATTAAAAATATGTTTTGGTTTGTTGATAAAATGCATATGTTGGTTCTGTACAACACCACACATGAGAGTATATCAAACTATACTTTTTGGGAGTATATCAAAATATACTTTAAAGGTGCGATTTAAGAATTCATTCAGACCTAGTGCATCAAACTACACCTTTGAGACTATAAGGATACCACAAAGGAAATCCCTATTTGGATGGAGAAACAAATTGGTTTCAGACATTCCATGACAACAGGAATGGGGTGTCTAGTCCTATAGCGCTATATCATACTACCAATCGGTCTGGTGAACAAAATAAGTACTATTCCAACAATTACTTTTGTGATCTTTGAGAAATCAGTGTTTAAACCATAGATAGTCATTTAGTTTGTCAAAAGATAAGTACTAACATGTATAATCAATTATACTTTGAAATCATGAAAATAACAGATAGGTACACATGCTTCACCCCAAAACAGTTGAAAACAGTAAAAGAGGGGAACTATGTACTCACCTGAGATTGCTTAGAAGTCCTTGTGTAATAATCACACAATGCTAGAGATCACGGAATATCAAACGGCACCTAGCAGGTAGCTATATTAATATACCAGACCCAAATCGAAGGATCGGATAGTATGCGGGTTCGTAAACTAAACGAGTATGGAGACTCGTGTAATATGGTCTAACAAAGCCTACATACTAAAATGAAACCTAACCTAAGTGCTTGCGACCCATTACGACCCGTTTAGGTAGCTTATGCTACCTTAACGCGTCGTTCGTGTATAACGCGTTTGGAACGCCTAACATCGTGACCACAAGGTATAACCTCGGAAGGTTACAGCTATGGTCACCTAATGTGTTTGGTCGGATCCTAATGATCGACCAAATGGGTCGGGTTCAAAAGTATAAGCGATGGTTTAGATCGCTTACCTTACGACCCTATATAAGCACTATACTAAAAGTGACGAGCTAAGCATGTTAGAACATGCTTACCAAAGTTTAGAAAACAGGTTTGGCATCAAAACAAACGGTTTTGATGCTCACGAGTAGTTTGGTTACAAAATACGCAAGAATGCGCATTTTGGCCGAAACTATGACTCGTCACTGAGCCTAGATAATGTGGTAATCAGTAGGTATAGTCGCCATGGACTATAACCATTGTGATCACGCTCACGTTATGAAGTTCCAATGAACTTTGTGTTGACCATAGGCTGGTCAACGCAGAAAGTCAAACAAAACGTTGACTTTCGGACTCGAAAAGCGAATAAAGAACGAAAGAACACTTACGAAGGGTCCCCGAAAGCTAATCTCGATCCAGGAGCTCAGGTATGAAGCAAAGGCCTCAACTTAGAGCTTTAGATCAGATTTTGTGAGATTTTAACCAAAAGGGGGGGGTATTTATAGGAAAAGTAAATCCGTTAGGATCGTTTCTGGAATATCGTGCCACGATCTTATGCGTACACTTGTCGCAAAGTTGTGGTGGCTCAAATTGACACTAACTCTACAGATTGTGAAAGGGCATTGCCCTTTGGAGTGTTTGAAAGGCCAAGTTTTGCAAGAAAACAATGTTTTTGCAACTGTAGGGGCCATGCGGCCCGCATCAGGATCAGACAAAACTCAGGCGGGCCGCCTGGGCATGTCTGATCTGCACATACTTTCAGAAATGGCAGTTTTGGTCCCTGTTGCATGTTTAAGCCATTTCCGACACTTCTAAGGCCCATAAAGCCAACTTTAAGGCCCTAAAATGATGCCTAAACATTGTGGACATGAAACATGCTCAAAAATATGTCGGATGTTGGTTCGTTTGGCCGTACGATCGCGATGTTTGGTTAATTACGACGGAATGCGCATAAGCGCGAAAAACGTTCCAAATGACGCGACGAATGGATTTTTCTTATGCCAAACACTAAAATAAATTATTTTAGTGCTTACATAAATTTTTGGATGTCTGGATGTATTCAGAACGTAAGTTATGCGCGAAAGTGCAAACTTGTGCACTTTTTGACGCTTTTAGTCCCTAAACGACCCAAAAGTTTATTTTAGCACACCGAACACCTCAAAGCCTATTTCAAAGCTTTGTAAAGGATATTTAAGGTATGTTAAGCCTATGTCACTATTCAGGAGTGTTCGTTGGATTAAACTGGTTATTTTTACGCATCAGAGCGCGTATAACCCTCTAGAAAGCGATTTAAAGCTTAAAATCGAACAAGAGTTGATGTGTGCAAATGATACACATATTTTTACAAATCCCAAGTATGAAATACAATATTACATTGGTTTGGCATTTGTTTGATGGTTGAAGTGACACAGGTGTCACAGTCTCCCCTACTTTAGGAAATTTCGTCCCGAAATTTAATTCTAGAGGAAACTTGTGAGGACAGCTGTGACGGTTTCGCCTTCTAATAGATCCATTGAACCCTTAAGTAAAACGCTGGGCCATGTTAGGACTCTTAGCGAATTTGTTAACCCTCAAAGTGAATTCCTTGACTACGGATAGAAGAACGTTTCTTATGAAGGCTTATCATAGGAAACTTGGTGTGTGATTGAGATCAGAATTGGGGGAGTGTGAGAATAAATGACATTGGTCGAGGTCCAATACTTCTCCCGTATCATTATTCTTGTCACTAGGTCTTAACACATGACGAAGCTTCCTGTGGCTCCTGTGCACTGAATTCCATAATTATGTAAGCCTCCATAATTACGTAATTCCTTGTACAGTCCGCACAGTCCATTTCATAATGCGTAGGAAAAATTACTTGAATAAACATAAAGCGATTCGACTAGACCACCAAAGGATCCTTTTAATTAGATCAACGAACAATCTTTTTAACTAGATCAACACATGATCTTCTTAACTACACCGTCGTACGATCTCTTTAAATAGACCACTTAAGGGATCATTTTTAGTTACATCATCACATGATATTTCTAATCAGATTTTCAAAATCAATCTGTTTAACCAGACCATTTAAGAGGTCCAATTATAGAATAATACTTTATAACCCGAGGGAGTTAGCTACAATGTTGAAGTCCATTAAGGGTTTAAGATAGTATCTTTGGATATCCTATTATGAGTCTCTGGTATGAGATATGGAAGATTCTATGAGGATTTGGTTGGACCACATACAACCACAAAACATGTAAGAAAACACATAAGCACAAATTTAGCTAACTTGATTCTTTAATTTGTTATCTTTAGGTATGGATATTTAAAGCACACTAGGAATCCAATCCATGGATTTCATTTGGCACTTTAATGATTTTTAAAGATCTATCTATAAAGATAGAGGGATTCTCAATAAGAGTTTAGCTTCGTTTCTTAAAAGAAACGAGTGTTTAAGGTTCTTGGGGAGATCACAAGTGATCATAAAATGACAGAACCATACGAGTAGTTTGTCTTTGGGTTAACATCATAAGGTTGCATCAAGCATTCACACAAACGCATAAATTTGGCAGAAATAAAAACAACAAATCTTTATTTATGTAACAACGGAATTGTCTTGAAGTGTCACAAGATAACAACGAAGGAAATACAAAACACTAATTGTTCACTGCTGCATCATTGTTCATGTTTGCCTCATTGAGGTTGAACACTCGTCTACGCGCTGGAGGTATGTTAACAAGCCTTGGGCAATTGTTCCTGTAGTGGGTAAGGTCACCACAGTTATAACATGACCCCGGAGGGAACCGTGCTTGAACAGCAGCTGGGTTTGTAGCAGCTTGATTTCATAACGACAAACATTGATCAAATGTCCCAACCGCCCACAGTGGGTACATTTGTGACACTGCTCTTGCTCTAGATGATGACGGTTGCACTTGTTGCACAAAGGTGCGGTACCAACATAGTTTTGTCTTTTACGAGGTTGTGCTGGCTGGTTTGGTGCAACCTGTTTGTCTTTAGCAGTTACAGCGTAGCTTTGAGAGGCTTTGCGCTTCTTCTTCTTGGACACCTCAACATTTTCTTCCTTTGGTTCCACATGAGCAGTCTTGTCAGATGGTCTTAAGTCGCCCTTCCGAAACAGCTTGCGCTTCCTGATATGGGATTCAGTCAGAGTGGCAGCCAATTCAATGGCTAGTCTGACAGTAGTAGGGTTGCTGCCAGTAACGATATCCTGAACTAAGTCAGGAAGACCATCAATATATTTCTCAATCGCCTTATCCAGAGGCGTAACCATAGCTGGGCATAACAAGCTCAATTCCTCATAGCGGTCAGTATAGGCTCGATGTTCCCCACTATCTTGCTTTAAATCATCAAACTCCTTTTCTAGAGCCCTAAGCTCATGACGAGGACGAAATTCCTTCATCATAAGAGCCCTAAGCTCGGCCCAAGTCTGTGCTAATGCAACCTCAGCACCGCGGTCTCTCATAACCCCGTTCCAACACGTAAGAGCCCTCTTCTGAAACACACTCGAAGAAAACTCGACCTTGCGATTTTCAGGACACTGAACGTGACGGAAAGTATTCTCAATGCTCTCGAACCATTGAAGAAGCCCATTTGCTCCCTCAGAACCACTAAACTTGAGCGGTTTAGCCGAGTTAAAATTCTTGAAATTGCATGGAGCATTGTTGTTGTTAATGGCTTGAATCATTTGAGCATAAAGATTTGGGAAGGAAGCAGCCATTTGCTGCGCGATGATTTCCGCCAGTTCGGCATTCGCCATCTGATTGTCGCGTTGAGGAGGCATTCTAAAAGAGGAAACATGAGAGGAAACGAGTGAGAGAATTAGACGAAAAGAATGAGATGAAACAAATCTGATGAAAGCGAGGATAGTGGTCATTTGTTTGTTACTACAAAGCAACAAACGACCCTGGTGATAGGTCAAAAATAATGTATCGCGAAGACATGCTCGCCTATAAGTTGACACTCACCCCAAGAGTTCCCAGGTAAGAGTGACTGGTCTGATTATGTGGATTTGTACGAACTGTCACACCCCGACCACATAAAACAACAAAACGTGGCGGAAACGCCGGGGAGTGTTGTAACAGAATCATTGTTTCACAACCATGGATTAAACAAATTTCGTTTTATTGAATTAAATGAGTTACAATGTCTTAACAATAAAGAAACATAAAAAATTAACTAGTCTTGCATCTTTTAATGTCACTAAGGTCTCGTCTAATCCTATGTGAGCATGCATCAATATCATCATCAAACATCATCATCTATTGTACCTGAAACACATGTGAAAGTACGTCAGCATAAAAATGCCGGCGAGTACATAGGTTTTATGAAAAATAGGATTCATGACTTAGGTTTAAGAAAATGTTTAACAAAAACTTGTCATGAATCCAGTTTAAGTGTTTGCTTTTATAAAATGTTTGAAAATCTATGATAGATATGTATAGTTAAAAAGAATGATGTAAGGTTAAATGAATAACCAAGTAAAAACGAGTTTGTATAAAACAAACTGTTTTGTAAAATAATGTCTCGTGAAAAATATGTTATTTGTGTAAAAATGTATAAATCCAAATGAATGATTTAAATAACGCTACGCCATGTAATATAATACAAGCACTTATATATAGGAAGTACCAGCGGTGTATCCACCATGCTTGTATCACATTACACACGTCTCGTTACTCAAATCACTTACCCACATAAACTACCAATGTAAACTGCCCATGTCTAAACCGTTGTCAAATGTCAATCAAGTAATGTGTAAACAAAATGTCATGTATGGCAAGTGAAATATGTAACAATCAAACCATAGGTAAGAATGCACAAACAATGTACTAAGTATGCAACGGATGGACATACATAGCATGATACAAAGTATAAAATGTCTTGTAAAACGATGTACTAAGTATGCACACAATGGGCATACATAGCATGTGATGTAAAATGTACTAAGTATGATGAACATACATAGCATGAAATGTTATGTAAAACGATGTACTAAGTATGCACACAATGGGCATACATAGCATGTGATGTAAAATGTACTAAGTATGATGAACATACATAGCATGAAACGTTATGTAAAACGATGTACTAAGTATGCACACAATGGGCGTACATAGCAAAAACATAATGAAATCATGTACTAATAGTGTACTAATGAACATAGCAAGTATATGATATAAAAGCATGAAATCATGAAAGTAACAAGTAGGCACATGTGTTTCACCCCAAAATGTTTGAAAAACAGTAAAAGAGGGGTCTATGTACTCACTTGAGGGTGCTTAGAAGTCTTAGAATAACCACCGAGCAAAGCTAGAAGATCACGGAATCAAACGGCACCTATATAGGTATCTACATTAATAAACGGACCTATCGGAGGATCGGGTAGTACAAGGGTTCGTAAACCAAATAAGTATGGGAACTTATGTAATATGGTTTAACGAAGCCTACGTACTAAAACGAAACCTATCCTAAGTGCTTTTGACCCATTACGACCCGTTTAGGTAGCTTACGCCACTTTAACGCGTCGTTTGCGTAAAACGCGTTTGGAATGCCTAACTAGTCCTATGACAAGCAAGATATGCATTAACATGTTTAATATTGTTGTTAAATCAGTTTAGATGTCAAAAATTTCGTTACATAGACTTAAAATGAATTTATGCATAAAAAGGGCATTTTGGCAATTTACCTAAGGCATATAAACTACCTATCATATAACTAACTAAATGTCGTGACCATAAGGTATAACCTCGGAAAGTTATTCCCTATACAACTATGGTCACCTAATGTGTTTGGTCGTATTCTAAAGATCGACCAATGGGTCGGGTTCGTAAGCATAAGCGATTGATTAGATCGCTTACCTTTACGACCCTAAACAAGCACAAATCTAAAAGCGAGGAGCTAAACATGCTAGAACATGTTTAGTAAAGTTAGAAAACAGGTTTCGTATTAAAACAAATGGTTTTAATACGCTAGAGTAGTTTGGTTACAAAATACGCGAGAAAACGCATTTTGGCCGAAACTACGACTCGTCACTGAGCCTAGATAACGTGGTAATCAGTAGGTATAGTTACTAGGGACTATAACCATCGTGATTACGCTCACGTTATGAAGTTCAAACGAACTTCGCATTGACCATAAACTGGTTAATGCAGAAAGTCAAACGTAGTTTGACTTTAACGCTAAAACGAATGAAAAACGCGAAAGAATACTTACAGAAGGTCCCCGCAAGATTCGAACCCGATTCACTTTCAAGTAGGAAGCATATACTTCCACTTAGAGAGTGTAGAATCAGATTCAAATGTGAGGAAGAATGAAATGGGTGAGGGGTATTTATAGATTTCCTTGAACCGTTAAGATCGTTCGTCGAAAAACGTGATTTGATCTAGACCTTACATGTGGGCACATGGTTTTCAAAAACCATGGGAGCCCCTAATGTGGACTATGTTCATTGAATACCATCCCATGGTTTTGCAAAACCATGGGTGAAAACCATTAACACTTCAAAATGGACTAGGTTCATTGAATCTGCCAGAAATTTAAAAAATGGTCCCTACACTTGTAAAACTTGATTTTTTTGGCACTTTTAAACCCCTTTAAACTCATTTCAAGGATCTAAAATGATACTAAAGTATAGGGAACTTAAAATATGCTCAAAGACATCACGGATGTCGGTTCGTTTGGTCGTACGGTTACGTTATTCGCTTAATTACGACGGGAGTCGTAACGAACGCAAAAACGATCCAAATTAAGCGACGAATGGAATTTATCATACCAAACACTAAAATAAAATATTTTAATGCTTACATAAATTTTTGGATGTCCGGAAGTATTCAGAACGTAAAATATGCGTAAAAATGCAAACTTATGCAATTTTTGACGCTTTTAGTCCCTGAATGAGCATAAAGTTTATTTTAGCACACCGAACACCTCAAAGCCTATTTCTAAGCTATGTAAAGGATATTTAAGGTGTGTTTAACTTATGATCATGTTCTGGAGGGTCTGTTACAGTACAAATTGACATAGTTTCGCAGTTTGTCGAATTTAGTCCCTGTAATCGAATAAACTTGATTTCGGCATACCAAACCATCCAAAACTTATTTCTAAGTTATGTAAGGGTTATTTAAGGTATGTTAAGCCTATATAACTATTCCGGAGTGTTTGTTGCGTTAAACTGGTTATATTTACGAATCAGATCGTGTATAACCTTCCAGAAAGCGATTTAAAGCCCGAAATCGAACAAGAATTAATATGTGCAAACGATACACATATTTACACAAAATCCCAAGTATGAAATACAATATTTCATTGGTTTGGTATTTGTTTGATGGTTGAAGTGACACAGGTGTCACAGTCTCCCCTACTTTAGGAAATTTCGTCCCGAAATTTATTCGTAAGAGTCTGTCCGTGACTTTGTGTCAAATAACCACCAGAGATATGTAAGGGATAATCCTATCATTTCCTTAACGGACATTCTTCAGAAATGAAAATGAATGGACGGAGTCATTTTCAACAGATGCTTCCTCAGAAACAGAAATGAAATGATTAAACAAACGGATATTCATTTCCATCAACGGATAATCTTCAGAAACGAAAATGAACAAAGGGAGTCATTTCCAACGGTTGCTTCTTCAGAAACGGAATGAAAGGATAATCAAACGGATATTCATCTTCAGAAACGAAAATGAACAAACGGAGTCATTTCCAACGGTTGCTTCTTCAGAAACGGAAATGAAGGGATAATCAAACGGATATTCATTTCCTTCAACGGATATTCTTCATAAACGAAAATGAACAAACGGAGTCATTTCCAATGGTTGCTTCTTCAGAAATGAAAATGAAGGATAATCAAACGGATATTCATTTCCTTCAACGAATATTCTTCAGAAACGAAAATGAACAAACGGAGTCATTTCCAACAGTTGCTTCTTCAGAAATGGAAATGAAGGATAATCAAACGGATATTCATTTCCTCAATGGATAATCTTCAGGACCGAAAATGAACAAACGGAGTCACTTCCAACGGTTGCTTCTTCAGAACCGGAAATGAAAGGATTAAACAAACGGATATTCATTTCCATCAACGGATATTCTTTCAGAAGTGAAAAATGAATAGCTAGTTCATTTTTCTTCAACGGGTGCTTCATCAGAATTGGAAATGAACAGGGTTCACTCTAGACTCACGACAAAACTTGTTGTGGTTTCTGTGCACTAAATTCCATAATTAAGTATGCATCCATAATTACGTAATTCCTTGCACAGTCCGCACAGTTTGTTTTGTAATGTTTTGGGGAAGAATATCAAACTTGTGATGAGGGTGACTAGACTACCATAGGGTCCTTTTAATTAGATCAACAGATGATCTTTTTAACTAGGCCACCAAGGAGTCCTTTCAGCTATATCATCACATGATATTCCTAACTAGATTTTTGGATTAATCTGTTTAACTAGACCACTCAAGGGGTCTAATTATGGAATAGTACAATATAATCCAAGGGTCTTTAATATCACGTAAAAGCCCATTGAGGATTTAATATAGTACCTTTGGATATCCTACTATGAATCCCTTATACGAAGATATGGAAGATTCTACGAGGATTTGGATAACAAAAATTGGATCACAAAAATATAAAAGGGAGAACATAAGCATATAATCACATAATTATTTAACTCAGTTATTAATTTGTTATCTTTGGACGCGGATACTTAAAGTACACCAGGAATCCAATCCGTGGATTTCATTTAGCACTTTAATTATTTTCAAGAATCTATATATGAAGATAGAAAAATCTTAATAGGAATTCGGCTTTGTCCTTATTGAATTGTAATGTACGTATTGAATCATACAGAGAATTTAATTAAGGACTCCGATGAATGTTACTCACCCACAAGGATCTAATTATGAGGATAGAAAGATCCTATATGGATTTTGGAGTTTGTGTAACGAGAGGTGTTCCGACACCCTGCACTAGGCGTGCTTACGTCGATACGCAAGGTAGAAAGTTCATGAGGGTGAGGCGCTAGATATGCCAAGGCGACATATGAAGCAGAAATTGAAGGTTAAGCTGCAGCAAGATTGTAACAGCTTTGCTTTGGATTGCAAAGCGGCACATGTTACCCAAATGTCCCCATCGTCCACTGTGGGTACACTTAAAACAGGGTATTTGATTCGGATGATAACGGTGGCATTGATTGCACCAAGGAGCAGTTCCCTTATACAGCTTCATCCCTGAGGCGAGTCATGGTGGTAGCTAAATCAACGGTCCTCTTGAGTACGACGCCTATTCGCTGGGTAATTGCAGCACCAGGTTTAGACATTTGAGTATTGTTGCGATGAAGAGGCATCTTGAAGACGATGGAAGGCATAGGAGGAAACAAGCAAAAGATAGTCAAAAGAGAATGACAACGCATGAAGATTGTGACCATTTGTTTGTTACCAAAGGCAAACAAATGAGATAGTGACTAATCAAAGTAAGCGGGTCAATATAATGTATCGCGAAGACATGCTCGCCTATAAGCGGACACTCACCCCAAGAGTTCCCAGGTAAGAGTGACTGGTCCGATACTGCGGATTTGTACGAACACTCTAGCCTTAGACAGAAAACTCAGGGTACAGGCACCCACTCTTCCAGTTTGCACGTGTTCACATTATTTAGACCCAAACTTTGACGAAATTTTGAAAACTTAAAGGGTTCGAAACCTTATAACAAAGGGTTCAAAACCTAGTAATCAATCATCCTAGAACAGATGTTTAGTTTTCAAAGCAGATCAAATTTATGTTCTTGTTGTGGTTGTCACCTAAGGATAAGTGACGTTATTGTTTTATGACTAAACGCAAGTAAACTCGCGTTAGGGTCCTAGGAAGGTTATAGTCTAGGTCAAAGCATTACTAATAACCTAATTCTCTATAACCATTGGCTCTGATACCAACTTTTCTATCACACCCCGACCACATAAAACAACAAAACGTGGCGGAAACGTCGGGGAGTGTTGTAACAGAATCATTGTTTCACAACCATGGATTAAACAAATTTCGTTTTATTGAATTAAATGAGTTACAATGTCTTAACAATAAAGAAACATAACAAAAATTAACTAGTCTTGCATCTTTTGGTGTCACTAAGGTCTCGTCCAATCCTATGTGAGCATGCATCAATATCATCATCAAACATCATCATCTATTGTACCTGAAACACATGTGAAAGTACGTCAGCATAAAAATGCCGGCGAGTACATAGGTTTTTTGAAAAATAGGATTCATGACTTAGGTTTAAGAAAATGTTTAACAAAAACTTGTCATGAATCCAGTTTAAGTGTTTGCTTTTATAAATTTTTTGAAAATCGATGATAGATATGTATAGTTAAAAAGAATGATGTATGGTTAAATGAATAACCAAGTAAAAACGAGTTTGTATAAAACAAACTGTTTTGTAAAATAATGTCTCGTAAAAAATATGTTATTTGTGTAAAAATGTATAAATCCAAATGAATGATTTAAATAATGCTACGCCATGTAATATAATACAAGCACTTATATATAGGAAGTACCAGCGGTGTATCCACCATGCTTGTATCACATTACACACGTCTCGTTACTCAAATCACTTACCCACATATACTACCAATGTAAACTGCCCATGTCTAAACCGTTGTCAAATGTCAATCAAGTAATGTGTAAACAAAATGTCATGTATGGCAAGTGAAATATGTAACAACCAAACCATAGGTAAGAATGCACAAACAATGTACTAAGTATGCAACGGATGGACATACATAGCATGATACAAAGTATAAAATGTCTTGTAAAACGATGTACTAAGTATGCACACAATGGGCATACATAGCATGTGATGTAAAATGTACTAAGTATGATGAACATACATAGCATGAAATGTTATGTAAAACGATGTACTAAGTATGCACACAATGGGCATACATAGCATGTGATGTAAAATGTACTAAGTATGATGAACATACATAGCATGAAACGTTATGTAAAACGATGTACTAAGTATGCACACAATGGGCGTACATAGCAAAAACATAATGAAATCATGTACTAATAGTGTACTAATGAACATAGCAAGTATATGATATAAAAGCATGAAATCATGAAAGTAACAAGTAGGCACATGTGTTTCACCCCAAAATGTTTGAAAAACAGTAAAAGAGGGGTCTATGTACTCACTTGAGGGTGCTTAGAAGTCTTAGAATAACCACCAAGCAAAGCTAGAAGATCACGGAATCAAACGGCACCTATATAGGTATCTACATTAATAAACGGACCTATCGGAGGATCGGGTAGTACAAGGGTTCGTAAACCAAATAAGTATGGGAACTTATATAATATGGTTTAACAAAGCCTACGTACTAAAACGAAACCTATCCTAAGTGCTTTTGACCCATTACGACCCGTTTAGGTAGCTTACGCCACTTTAACGCGTCGTTTGCGTAAAACGCGTTTGGAATGCCTAACTAGTCCTATGACAACCAAGATATGCCTTAACATGTTTAATATTGTTGTTAAATCAGTTTAGATGTCAAAAATTTCGTTACATAGACTTAAAATGAATTTATGCGTAAAAAGGGCATTTTGGTAATTTACCTAAGGCATATAAACTACCTATCATATAACTAACTAAACGTCATGACCATAAGGTATAACCTCGGAAGGTTATTCCCTATACAACTATGGTCACCTAATGTGTTTGGTCGGATCCTAAAGTGTCACACCCCGACCACGTAGAACATACAAAACGTGGCGGAAGCGTCGAGGAGTGTTGTAACACAATCAATTGTTTCAAATCCATGGCAAATGAAGTTTCGTTTTATAAATCAAACATGAAAGTTTACATTGTCTGAACAAGAATCAAAGTGTACATAACATAAATTAACTAGTTCTTGTCTCGTTTTAAGTCACTAAGGCACAGGTCCGCCTAATATGTCTTGATAAGTCCTATGCATCATCTCCTGAAAACACATGTGAAAATAGGTACGTCAGCATAAAAATGCCTGTGAGATACATTGGTTTTGTGAAAACGGAATTCATGACTTATGTTTGAGAAAATGTTTAGTCATGAACCTCGTATTTTGCTTTGTCTTGTAAATCATTTGAAAAACGGTAAGATCAAATGATATGTATAAATAAGAAGACACTGTATGGTTAAACAGATAACCATGAAAAATGCATTTGTATAAGATAAGTCGTTTGTAAAGCAATGTCTTGTGAAAAGTGTGTTATTTGTATAAAATTTCATATGTCTCAAATTGAAATGATTCAAATAA
Organism: Helianthus annuus; assembly: GCF_002127325.2. Classification (NCBI taxonomy): domain Eukaryota; kingdom Viridiplantae; phylum Streptophyta; class Magnoliopsida; order Asterales; family Asteraceae; genus Helianthus; species Helianthus annuus. The sequence goes on from NC_035437.2 coordinate 58,105,596, forward strand.
CGCTACGATATGTTAATACCATACAAACACTTATATATAGGAAGTACCAGCGGCGTATCCACCATGCTTGTATCATATTACACACGCCTCGTTACTTAATCACTTACTCAAACCAAACCATCAGAATGAAATGTTTAACAATGGTAGAAATGTTCATGTAAAGTTAAATGTCTATTGTCAAATGTAATTCATGTCAACGGATACAACTGGTTTACACGGTTCAATGGTTACAGACGGTTCATGAAATCAAAAGGGGTAAGACGGTTCACATAGTCAAATGGTTACAACGGTTCAAAATGTAGGGTAATGTGTTCATATGCTGGATGAGCATATGCAACAGAAATGCAATGTGAAACAATGTACTACGTATGCACACAATGGGCGTACATAGCATGTAATGTAAGACGATGTACTAAGTACGCACACAATGGGCATACATAGCATGAAATGTAAAGCGATGTACTAAGTACGCACACAATGGGCATACATAGCATGTAATGTAAAACGATGTACTAAGTACGCACACAATGGGCATACATAGCATGAAATGTATTGTAAAGTACAACGGTTCAAAATGTAGAATAATGTGTTCATATGTTGGATGAGCATATGCAACAGATATGCAATGTGAAACAATGTACTACGTATGCACACAATGGGCGTACGTAGCATGAAATGTGATGTAAAGCAATGTACTAAGTACGCACACAATGGGCATACATAGCATAAACACAATGAAATCATGTACTATATATGTACTATCGAACATAGTAGTATATGATGTGAAAACCGGAAAGCATGAAAGTAGCAAGTAGGCACATGTGTTTCACCCCAAAACAGTTTGGAAAACAGTAAAAGAGGGGTTCAATGTAAACAGCTGAGATTGCTTTGAAGTTCTTGTATAATAACCAGATAATGCTAAAGATCACGGGATATCAAACGGCACCTAATAGGTAGCTATGTTAATATTCCGGACCAAATCAGAAGGATCGGATAGTACGCGGGTTCGTAAACCAAACGAGTATGGAGACTCGTGTAATATGGTTTAACAAAGCCTACATACTAAAATGAAACTTAACCTAAGTGCTTACGGTCCGTCACGACCCGTTTAGGTAGCTTATGCTACCCCAACGCGTCGTTCGCGTAGAACGCGTTCGGAACGCCTAACATCGTGACTACAAGGTATAACCTCGGAAGGTTATAGCTATGGTCACCTAATGTGTTTGGTCGGATCCTAATGATCGACCAAATGGGTCGGGTTCGAAAGTATAAGCGATGGTTTAGATCGCTTACCTTACGACCCTATATAAGCACTAAACTAAAAGTGACGAGCTAAGCATGTTAGAACATGCTTAACTAAGTTTTTGGCATCAAAACAAACGGCTTTGATGCTCACGAGTAGTTTGGTTACAAAATACGCAAGAATGCGCATTTTGGCCGAAACTACGACTCGTCACTGAGCCTAGATAACGTGGTGATCAGTAGGTATAGTCACTACGGACTATAACCATCGTGATCACGCTCACGTTATGAAGTTCCATGAACTTCGCATCGACCATTGGTCAATGCAGAAAGTCAACAAAACGTTGACTTTCGGACTCGAAAAGCGAATAAAAGAACGAAAGAAGACTTACGGAGGGTCCCCGAATGCTAATCTAGATCAAAATAGCTCAGGTATGAAACAATGTTTCCAACTTAGAGCTTTTAGATCAGATTGTGTGGGTTTTGCATCAAAGGGGGGGGGTATTTATAGAAAAAGTGGAACAGTTAGGATCGTTTATCGAATATCGTGCCATGATCTCGTGCGTACACTTGTCGAAATGTTGTGGTAAGTCAGAAAATGCCCCTTGGCTGTTGATTGGGTGAAAGGGCATCGCCCCTTGATCGAACGAAAGGCCAACTGCATTAAATGCATACATTGAATCTGTTTGACAGTCCCTCGCGCCCCGCGTCAACATTTAGGCAAAACTCACGCGGGCCGCCTGAAGCTTCTGATCTGCACATACTTTCAAAAATGGCAGTTTTGGTCCCTGTTGCGTATTTAAGCCATTTCCGACACTTCTAAGGCCCGTAAAGCCAACTTTAAGGCCCTAAAATGATGCCTAAGCATTGTGGACATGAAACATGCTCAAAAATGTTCCGGATGTTGGTTCGTTTGGTCGTACGAACGCGATGTTCGCTTAATTACGGCGGAATGCGAATAAGCGTGAAAAACGATCCAAATGACGCGACGAATGGATTTTTCTCATGCCAAACACTAAGGCATAATATAAGGATGCTTACATAAATTTTTGGATGTCCGGATGTATTCAGAACGTAAGTTATGCGCGAAAGTGCAAACTTGTGCACTTTTTGACACTTTTAGTCCCTGAATGATCCAAAAGTTTGTTTTAGCATACCAAACGCCTCAAAGCCTATTTCTAAGCTATGTAAAGGATATTTAGGGTATGTTTAACTTATGGACATGTTCCGGAATGTTCGTTACAGTTCAAATTGGCATACTTTCGCAGTTTGTCAAGTTTAGTCCCTGTAAGCGAATTAACTTGTTTTTGCTATACCAAAGCCTTCAAAATTTATTTCTAAGTTATGTAAAGGTTATTTAAGGTATGTTGAGTATATGTTGATGTTCCAGAGTATTTGTCGCATAAAACTGAGTACGTTTACGCACCAGTTTGCGTATAATGCTCTAGAAAGCAACGTAGAGTTTGAAATTGAACAATAATTGATATGTGCAAAACATACACATATTTATACAAGATCCCAAGTATGAAATACAATATTTCATCGGCTTGGTATTTGTTTGATGGTCGCGGTGACACAGGTGTCACAGTCTCCCCTACTTTAGGAAATTTCGTCCCGAAATTTATTCGTAGGAGTCTATTTGTGACTTTGCCAAATAACCACAAGCGACATGCAAGGCAATATCCTGTCATTTCCTTAATGGTCATTCCTCAGAAACGAATATGAACAGAGGGAGTCATTTTCCTCAACGAGTATTCTTCAGAAATGGAAATGACGGAATAAGCAAACGGATGTTCATTTCCTCAATGGACAAATCGTCAGAAACGAAAATGAACTAACGGAGTCATCTTCAACGGTTGCTTCCTCAGAGATGGAAATGAATGATTTCACAACGGATATTCATTTCCCCAATGGATAAATCGCCAGAAACGAAAATGAACTAACGGAGTCATTTTCAACGGTTGCTTCATCAGAATTGGAAATGAAGGATTACACAACGGATATTCATTTCCCCAACGGATAAATCGTCAGAAACGAAAATGAACTAACGGAGTCATCTTCAACGGTTGCTTCCTCAGAGTTGGAAATGAAGGATTTCACAAAGGATATTCATTTCCTCAACGGATAAATCTTCAGAAACGAAAATGAACAGACGGAGTCATTTTCAACGGTTGTTTCCTCAGAGTTGGAAATGAAGGATTACACAACGGATGTTCATTTCCTCAACGGATAAATCTTCAGAAACGAAAATGAACAAACAGAGTCATCTTCAACGGTTGCTTCCTCAGAGTTGGAAATGAAGGATTTCACAACGGATATTCATTTCCCCAACGGATAAATCGTCAGAAACGAAAATGAACTAACGGAGTCATTTTCAACGGTTGCTTCATCAGAATTGGAAATGAATAGGGTTAACTCTAGACACATGACAGAACTTGTTGTGATTTCTGTGCACTAAATTCCATAATTATGTATGCATCCATAATTACGTAATCCCTTGCACAGTCCGCACAGTTTGTTTTGTAATGTTTTGGGGAAGGATATCAAACTCGTGATGAGGGTGACTAGACTTCCATCGGTTCCTTTTAATTAGATCGACAGGGGATCTTCTTAGTTGGGCCACCAAGGAGTCCTTTCAGCTATATCATCACATGATATCCTTATCCAGATTTTTTTGGATGAATCTGTTTAACTAGACCACTCAAGGGTCTAATTATGGAGTAGTACTTTATAATCCGAGGGACTTAACTATAACATAGAAGTCCATTGAGGATTTTAAGTAATACCCCTGGGTATTCTACGATGAATCTCTTGTACAAGGATATGTAAGATTTTACGAGGATTTGGATAGCATAATTTGGATCACACAACAACACATAAGGGAATACATAAGCACAAAGTCACATACTTGTTTAACTTGATCATAATTTGTTTTTAACTTGTTATTGATTGAATACGGATATGGAAACCAATCGACGGGTCTCAATGTTCACTGGAATCTATCTGAGAAGATAGGAAGATCTCCCGAAATTTGATTTTTGATTACAAGGAATCACCACATTCGAATTAAGGTATACAACAATTAAGGACTTACGGGAAATCCTTAGGTACCCTATTAAGGATTTATAGTGGTACTTTGGGTATTCGTCATGTGTTGTAACCTGCGCCTTGTACTTCGTTTCCTTAGAATAAACGGGTACTTAGGAATTTCGTGGAAGACGCAAGAGATCATAGGATGGGAGAATTTTGGGGGTAGTTTGTTCTTTAAGGAATACGGTTCCTTGATTGTCGGTATTGTAAGGGGGTATGTCGTTTATATATGTAACCACACAAATACATTGCAATGTAAATAAAAATTTATTTATAAACAACGATAACAACGGTTTCTTGGACCTTGACAACAAAAGAAAATAATACATAAGACGTGATTATTTCTAAACGATGTTGTCTTCTTGTCAGTCAGATGCTTATCCCTGTGTTGGATTTGCATTAGCAAGCTTTGGGCAATTTCTTCGGAAATGACCCATCTCACCACAGTTGAAACAAGAGCCTGGTAGAAAACGACCTTGAGCAGGATTGTTGCCAGCTTGGTTTGGCGCAGCTGCAGCTGGGCAGACTCTTGCTGTGTGGCCTATAAGTCCACAAGTTTGGCATTTGCGGCATTGTACATTGGCGTGATGATGGAGGCTACATTGGTTGCACAAGGGTGCAGTTCCATTGTATGGTTTTCTAGCAGGGGGTTGAGCTGGTTGGTTGGGGACGGCTTGACCACTGTGAGCGACCACGGCGAAGTTCTGAGAAGCCTTTCGCTTCTTTGACTTCTTAGGAGATTCAGTCTGTTCATCCATGATCTTTGATTCCTCGATTGGCTTCTTGTCATCCTTTCGAAAAAGTTTATGCTTTCTGATTTGTGATTCAGTCAAGGTTGCAGATAGCTCAATGTCCTGACAGAGTGTGGTAGGGTTGCTACCAGTGACAATGTCTTGTACCGAGTCAGGCAGGCCGTCGATGTATCTTTCGATAGCCTTGTCGAGTGGGGCGACCATAGTCGGGCAAAGTAGACTCAACTCCTCAAACCTATCAGTATATGCCCTGTGTTCGCCACTATCTTGTTTCAAATCATCAAACTCCTTCTGCAACGCTCGTTGTTCATGACGAGGACAAAACTCTCTCATCATAAGAGCTCTCAGTTCCGCCCATGTTTGTGCTAGAGCAACATCTGCACCACGGTCTCTCATTACCCCGTTCCACCATGTAAGAGCCCTCTTCTGAAACACACTCGAAGAAAACTCGACCTTGCGATTTTCTGGACACTGCACGTGGCGAAAGGTATTCTCGATGCTCTCGAACCATTGGAGAAGCCCAGTTGCTCCCTCAGAACCACTAAACTTGAGTGGTTTAGCCGAGTTAAAGCTCTTGAAATTGCATGTACCATTGTTGTTGTTGTTTCTTGGTTCCATTGAGCAAAGAGATTTGGGAATTGAGCAGCCATCTGCTGCGCAATAATTTCTGCCAGCTCGGCAGTTACTATCTGGTGTTCGCGTCGAGGAGGCATTCTAAAAGAGGAAAACATGAAAGGAAACAAATAAAATGGTATTGGGTAAGAATAGGATGTTACAATCACTGACCATAATCACGATTGATGGTCACTTGTTTGAATCATGAAGCAAACAAACAACACCAAGGCTGAATCAAAGCAAATAGATCCTCATAGTGTACCGCGAAGACATGCTCGCCTATAAGTGGACACTCACCCCAAGAGTTCACAGGTAAGAGTGACTGGTCCGATTATGTGGATTTGTACGAACACTCTAACCTTAGACAGAAAACCCAGGGTACAGGCATTCACTCTTCCAGTTCGCACGTGTTCACACTAGTTAGGACCCAAAACTTTGACGGGAGTTTTGAAAATTCAAAGGGGTTCAAAACCTTATAACAGAGGGTTCAAAACCTAGTAATCAATCATCCTAGAACAGATGATTGGTTTTCAAAGCGGTTTTGAAATTTATGTTCTTGTTGTGGTCGTCGCCTAAGGATAGATGACGGTATTGTTTTACGACTAAACGCAAGTAAACTCGCGTTAGGGTCCTAGGAAGGTTATAGACTAGGTCAAAGCATTACTAATAACCTAATACCCTATAACCATTGGCTCTGATACCATCTTTTGTGTCACACCCCGACCATGTAGAACATACAAAACGTGGCGGAAACGTCGGGGAGTGTTGTAACAGAATCAATTGTTTCAAATCCATGGCAAATGAAGTTTCGTTTTATAAATCAAACATGAAAGTTTACATTGTCTAAACAAGAATCAAAATGTACATAACATAAATTAACTAATTCTTGTCTCGTTTTAAGTCACTAAGGCACAGGTCCACCTAAGTATGTCTTGATAAGTCCTATGCATCAGCTCCTGAAAACACATGTGAAAATAGGTACGTCAGCATAAAAATGCCTGTGAGATACATTGGTTTTGTGAAAACGGAATTCATGACTTATATTTGAGAAAATGTTTAGTCATGAACCTCGTATTTTGCTTTGTCTTGTAAATCATTTGAAAAACGGTAAGATCAAATGATATGTATAAATAAGAAGACACTGTATAGTTAAACGGATAACCATGAAAAATGCATTTGTATAAGATAAGTCGTTTGTAAAGCAATGTCTTGTGAAAAGTGTGTTATTTGTATAAAATGTCACATGTCTCAAATTGAAATGATTCAAATAACGCTACGATATGTTAATACCATACAAACACTTATATATAGGAAGTACCAGCGGCGTATCCACCATGCTTGTATCATATTACACACGCCTCGTTACTTAATCACTTACTCAAACCAAACCATCAGAATGAAATGTTTAACAACGCTAGAAATGTTCATGTATAGTTAAATGTCTATTGTCAAATGTAATTCATGTCAACGGATACAACTGGTTTACACGGTTCAATGGTAACAGATGGTTCATGAAATCAAAAGGGGTAAGACGGTTCACAGAGTCAAATGGTTACAACGGTTCAAAATGTAGGGTAATGTGTTCATATGCTGGATGAGCATATGCAACAGAAATGCAATGTGAAACAATGTACTACGTATGCACACAATGGGCGTACATAGCATGTAATGTAAGACGATGTACTAAGTACGCACACAATGGGCATACATAGCATGAAATGTAAAGCGATGTACTAAGTACGCACACAATGGGCATACATAGCATGTAATGTAAAACGATGTACTAAGTACGCACACAATGGGCATACATAGCATGAAATGTATTGTAATGTACAACGGTTCAAAATGTAGAATAATGTGTTCATATGCTGGATGAGCATATGCAACAGATATGCAATGTGAAACAATGTACTACGTATGCACACAATGGGCGTACGTAGCATGAAATGTGATGTAAAGCAATGTACTAAGTACGCACACAATGGGCATACATAGCATAAACACAATGAAATCATGTACTATATATGTACTATCGAACATAGTAGTATATGATGTGAAAACCGGAAAGCATGAAAGTAGCAAGTAGGCACATGTGTTTCACCCCAAAACAGTTTGGAAAACAGTAAAAGAGGGGTTCAATGTACTCACCTGAGATTGCTTTGAAGTTCTTGTATAATAACCAGATAATGCTAAAGATCACGGGATATCAAACGGCACCTAATAGGTAGCTATGTTAATATACCGGACCAAATCGGAAGGATCGGATAGTACGCGGGTTCGTAAACCAAACGAGTATGGAGACTCGTGTAATATGGTTTAACAAAGCCTACATACTAAAATGAAACTTAACCTAAGTGCTTACGGTCCGTCACGACCCGTTTAGGTAGCTTATGCTACCCCAACGCGTCGTTCGCGTAGAACGCGTTCGGAACGCCTAACATCGTGACTACAAGGTATAACCTCGGAAGGTTATAGCTACGGTCACCAAATGTGTTTGGTCGGATCCTAATGATCGACCAAATGGGTCGGGTTTGAAAGTATAAGCGATGGTTTAGATCGCTTACCTTACGACCCTATATAAGCACTAAACTAAAAGTGACGAGCTAAGCATGTTAGAACATGCTTAACTAAGTTTAGAAAACAGGTTTGGCATCAAAACAAACAGCTTTGATGCTCACGAGTAGTTTGGTTACAAAATACGCAAGAATGCACATTTTGGCCGAAACTACGACTCGTCACTGAGCCTAGATAACGTGGTGATCAGTAGGTATAGTCACTACGGACTATAACTATCGTGATCACGCTCACGTTATGAAGTTCCATGAACTTCGCATCGACCATAAGCTGGTCAATGCAGAAAGTCAACAAAACGTTGACTTTCAGACTCGAAAAGCGAATAAAAGAACGAAAGAAGACTTACGGAGGGTCCCCGAATGCTAATCTAGATCAAAATAGCTCAGGTATGAAACAATGGTTCCAACTTAGAGCTTTTAGATCAGATTGTGTGGGTTTTGCATCAAAGGGGGGGTATTTATAGAAAAACTGGAACCGTTAGGATCGTTTATCGAATATCGTGCCACGATCTCGTGCGTACACTGGTCGAAATGTTGTGGTAAGTCAGAAAATGCCCCTTGGCTCTTGATTGGGTGAAAGGGCATCGCCCCTTGATCGAACGAAAGGCAACTGCATTAAATGCATACATTGAATCTGTCTGACAGTCCCTCGCGCCCCGCGTCAACATTTAGGCAAAACTCACGCGGGCCGCCTGAAGCTTCTGATCTGCACATACTTTCAGAAATGGCAGTTTTGGTCCCTGTTGCATGTTTAAGCCATTTCCGACACTTCTAAGGCCCGTAAAGCCAACTTTAAGGCCGTAAAATGATGCCTAAACATTGTGGACATGAAACATGCTCAAAAATATGTCGGATGTTGGTTCGTTTGGCCGTACGATTGCGATGTTCGGTTAATTACGACGGAATGCGCATAAGCGCGAAAAACGATCCAAATGACGCGACGAATGGATTTTTCTTATGCCAAACACTAAAATAAATTATTTTAGTACTTACATAAATTTTTGGATGTCCAGATGTATTCAGAACGTATGTTATGCGCGAAAGTGCAAACTTGTGCACTTTTTGACGCTTTTAGTCCCTGAATGACCCAAAAGTTTATTTAGCACACCGAACACCTCAAAGCCTATTTCTAAGCTTTGTAAAGGATATTTAAGGTGTGTTTAACTTATGGTCATGTTCCGGAATGTCTGTTTTAGTACGAATTGTCATACTTTCGCAGTTTGTCAAGTTTATTTGGCCGTACGATCGCGATGTTCGGTTAATTACGACGGAATGACCCTATATAAGCACTATACTAAAAGTGACGAGCTAAGCATGTTAGAACATGCTTAACTAAGTTTAGAAAACAGGTTTGGCATCAAAACAAACGGTTTTGATGCTCACGAGTAGTTTGGTTAGAAAATACGCAAGAATGCGCATTTTGGCCGAAACTACGACTCGTCACTGAGCCTAGATAACGTGGTAATCAGTAGGTATAGTCGCCATGGACTATAACCATTGTGATCACGCTCATGTTATGAAGTTCCAATGAACTTCGTGTTGACCATAGGCTGGTCAACGCAGAAAGTCAAACAAAACGTTGACTTTCGGACTCGAAAAGCGAATTAAGAACGAAAGAACACTTACGAAGGGTCCCCGAAAGCTAATCTCGATCCAGGAGCTCAGGTATGAAGCAAAGGCCTCAACTTAGAGCTTTATATCAGATTTTGTGAGATTTTAACCAAAGGGGGGGGGGTATTTATAGGAAAAGTTTTGCAAGAAAACAAAGTTTCTGCAACTGTAGGGGCCATGCGGCCCGCATCAGGATCAGACAAAACTCAGGCGGGCTGCCTGGGCATGTCTGATCTGCACATACTTTCAGAAATGGCAGTTTTGGTCCCTGTTGCATGTTTAAGCCATTTCCGACACTTCTAAGGCCCATAAAGCCAACTTTAAGGCCGTAAAATGATGCCTAAACATTGTGGACATGAAACATGCTCAAAAATATGTCGGATGTTGGTTCGTTTGGCCGTACAATCGCGATGTTCGGTTAATTACGACGGAATGCGCATAAGCGCGAAAAACGATCCAAATGACGCGACGAATGGATTTTTCTTATGCCAAACACTAAAATAAATTATTTTAGTACTTACATAAATTTTTGGATGTCCGGATGTATTCAGAACGTATGTTATGCGCGAAAGTGCAAACTTGTGCACTTTTTGACGCTTTTAGTCCCTGAATGACCCAAAAGTTTATTTAGCACACCGAACACCTCAAAGCCTATTTCTAAGCTTTGTAAAGGATATTTAAGGTGTGTTTAACTTATGGTCATGTTCCGGAATGTCTGTTTTAGTACGAATTGTCATACTTTCGCAGTTTGTCAAGTTTAGTCCCTGTAAGCGAATAAACTTGTTTTTGTCATACCAAAGCCTTCAAAACTTATCTCTTAGTTAGGTATAGGTTATTTAAGCTATGTTAAGCCGATGTCACTATTCCGGAGTGTTCATTGGATTAAACTGGTTATTTTTACGCATCAGAGCGCGTATAACCCTCCAGAAAGCGATTTAAAGCTTAAAATCGAACAAGAGTTGATGTGTGCAAATGATACACATATTTTTACAAATTCCAAGTATGAAATACAATATTTCATTGGTTTGGCATTTGTTTGGTGGTTGAAGTGACACATGTGTCACATGATTGTAGTCCAAAAAATGAATTTTTATAAAATATTGGTGATGAATTGGATCCCGATATTTTTACACAATAATATCTGGATCGTTTTGCACCTTCTGTAAAAAGTTAGGAATTTTTGAAATAATATAACTATTTTATTAAAATGCTCAAAAACAGCCCAGTTTTGGATATTTAAGTTGAAATGACATAAGTAGTAATTTGCGTGTCTAAATGTCGAGTATGTTATCTATGAATGATCTAACATGTTATGTGTCAATAAAAGTGTTATGTGCAATGTCGTATGTTTATTTGTTAACGGGAATAGATGGGGAGTTTATATGGGCATAAACCGTTAAAGTAATGCATGTTATGTAATAGATACGTGTAGGAACTTTGTGCTCTATTTGAAAACCACTAAATGACTAACTGGTAATCATATTAGGACGTGATTGATCGACCTTGACTGTTAGCTATATTTGAAAATCTAACCGAGCAAACAGAGGTGAGTTCACACACTTTCTAAGGCATGGGATTCCCAGTGGTTGGGAATGGGTAAAAGAATTTAAAACGGAATCTACATATCCTCCTTGGGTAGGATATGTACGGCCATCCTCCATAGGTAGGATGCCAATATTAATGCTGCATATTCTCCTTGGGTAGAACTACGTACGTTCGTCCTCCTTGGGTAGGACAACAACCTTAAAACTTACTAGACAAAACTCTCTCATGAAGTCCCTCATTTTATATCGACTTAATCGCCGAGGCCAATGGCGAGCGGGTCATTAGTTAATAGCGCTATTAGGTTTAACAAACCTCACATTGTGCCAGTCGGATGGGCGTGTACTAATGGACTATGGCAAACTGTCAGTGATGATAGACACTGATGTAGGGCACAACTTATTTGCGTTGGTAGTCGATATGGTAAGGTCTAGTGGTTCACATGGGGAAGCCCCCACTGATCATGGATATGGTTTGGGTAATAAAGAATGAACTGGTTAATCATGCTTTCAACTATGGGGTAACCCCCACGGCAATTACGCCAACAAAAGACAAACCACATTTTCAGAAACAACTTAAAACTAAACAACCAACCGTGAACTCACTCAACTTTGTTGTTGACTCGTTGTTACATGCCTTACAGGTCGTTAAATGCTTGGAGCTTGCACGAGGAAGGAGTCATTGTGGGATACGAACTGTTATGTTCCGTATTTAATATTTAATCTCTTTTGAACTTATTTAACTTACGCTTTAGACTTCAAACTTATGAACTATGGACTTATGTTTTTGGGTTTTACTTCTAATGCTTCCGCTGATTAATTCGAACTTAGTTAACTAGCTTTGGTCACCAATTGTATTGTGGTTGATTTTATTTACTTATTACGTTGTTCAATATGATTGGTGGCTCGATCCTGGTCATGTCACGCCTCCAAGCGGTGATACTCCGCATGGTGGATTTTGGGGGTATGGCAATAGTCAATGGCCACGAGGATGTACCTATTCCCACTTGAAGATGGAAAAGGTCCCATGAAGTCAATGCCCCAAACGTAGAAAATTTAAAGAACTTGGATGGGATTTTGGGGCATTTCATCCTTGGATGAGATGTTGCCGGTACGTTGGCAACGGTCACATGTCCTAACAAACTCTACGGCATCCTTAACTACCGTCGGCCAATAAAAACCACTATCAAATACCTTTTGTGCCGTCACATTTGCTCCGTGATGGCCTCCCGTTAAACCCTCGTGCACATGTGTAAGGATATCTAAACCATCCTCCTTTTAAACACACCTTCTAAGCACCCTATCTCCACCTATCCTAAAAAGGTACGGGTCATCCCAAATATACTTCCTAGCTTCCCTAAGAAGCTTTTTCTTTTGTTGGTAGGACATATCCCTCACGAGATCTTCGGTCGCTAAATAATTTGCCAAATCCGAGAACCATGGCTAACCCTCTACCTCGACACTAACAAAATCTATGGTTTCTTGAGGAAAAGTGCCTCCTATGGAATCCTCACGAACCTCTTCTCTCTTTGGATCCTCTAAACGTGACAAATGATCGGCGGCCACGTTTTCCGCTCCCTTTTTATCCTTAATTTCTATATCAAACTCGGAGAGCAAAAGAATCCATCTAATGAGACGCGGCTTCGCGTCTTTCTTTTGGAATAGAAATCGCAAAGCGGCATGGTCGGTGAACACGGTGGTTTTGGAAAGCACGAGATAGGAGCGAAACTTATCAAACGCAAACACTACAGCTAAGAGTTCTTTTTCCGTGGTGGTATAGTTCTCCTGAGCATCATTTAGAGTTTTGCTCGCGTAGTAGATTGGATGAAAGTGCTTTTCGACTCTTTGACCTAAGACCGCACCTACGGCATAATCGCTTGCATCGCACATGAGCTCGAAAGGCAAGCTCCAATCGGGCGAAACAAGTATAGGGGCACTAACGAGTTTTTCTTTCAAGAAGTAGAATGCCTTGATGCACTCCTCGTCGAAGACGAAAGGTACATCCTTCTCTAAAAGTCAGGTCATGGGGCATGTGATCTTGGAAAAATCCTTTATGAAACGCCTATAAAAGCCCGCATGACCTAAGAAGCTCCTAACGGACTTGAAACTAGTAGGTGGAGGTAATCTACTTATTGTATCTATCTTGGACCTATCCACCTCTATACCTTCTCTCGACACCTTGTGCCCTAAAACTATCCCCCTCCGTTACCATAAAGTGACGCTTCTCCCAATTCAACATAAGATTTGTCTCTATGCACCTCTTAAGCATCATATCAAGATTTAGAAGACATTGTTCGAAAGTGGTGCCATAAACCAAGAAGTCATCCATGAAAACCTCCATGGAAGTCTCAAGCATGTCTTGGAATATAGCAACCATGCATCTTTGGAAAGTAGCCGGAGCGTTGCATAACCCGAAAGGCATGCGGCGATACGCATAAGTGCCATACGGGCATGTGAAGGTTGTTTTATCTTGATCCTCCAGAGCGATGGGGATCTGAAAATAACCTGAAAATCCATCGAGAAAACAATAAAATTGTTGACCCGCTAGACGCTCCAACATTTGGTCAATGAGTGGTAAGGGGAAATGGTCTTTCCGGGTGGCGTCGTTTAACTTTCGGTAGTCTATGCACACACGCCAACCGGTAACGGTACGAGAAGGGATCAATTTGTTCTTTTCGTTCATGATCACCATCATCCCACCCTTCTTTAGGACGACTTGGGTCGGACTAACCCATGGTGAATCGGAAATAGGGTAGATCACCCCGGCATCTAACAACTTAAGCACTTCCTTCTTAACGACTTCTTGCATGTTCGGATTCAGGCGCCGTTGAGGTTGCACCACCGGCTTATAGTCATCTTCCATGAGTATCCGGTGGGTATAATAGGCGGGGCTTATGCCGTTGATATCCGAAAGACGCCATGCAATGGCTTCCCTATGCACTCTCAACACCTCTAACAACCTACCCTTCTCTCCCTCCTCTAACTTAGATGAAATAATGACGGGAAACTCGCAACCCTCGCCTAAGAAAGCGTATTCTAAGTGGGACGGGAGAACTTTGAGTTCTAATGGGGCGTGCTTCTCTGTAGGTGTACTCTCACTCTCACTTTTGATCTCACTCAATTCTAACACTTCAGGGACCCACTCGTTCTCTTCTACTCCCTCACTCTCACTCACAACCTCTTATACCTTCTCAACTACCTCATCTATCCTACTATTAACTAGGTCGGATCCACTAATATAGTCAAAGCAATGGTTGACACAAGATAAGAAAGATTCTATGAAATAGACCGAATGACAAGGACTACTAAGATCATTGGAGCCACTAGTGTGACAACTGACACCAAACCGGTAACTTCCGTACACTTTAATTACATTTAATAACTACAATTATGTGCTTAATTGTCAGCAATGTATGAACACATGTTAAACAAGTGAATTCATGCACGTTGTATACTACAAAATATTGCTTTATGCATAAACGAGAGCGTTGCGTCAAAAATACTAAGTAAACTCACCGGTAAGACACAATGTGTCAACAGAACTGCAGAAAGCAGTCAGACATTAGAATTGAGGCCTAGGTGTAGGTCCTACGACAAGAATACATTAAAACCCAAGAATACATATAAGGGTTTAATTTATAGACATTGCGAAAGCAAAAATAAGCACGAAAAGCACCCGAAACACACTTTAAGAGCAGAACTAATTACGACAAAACTGCGAAACGAACGTTGATGGCCGCCCGGATAATATTTAATCCCACAAATATTCTGTTATGATTAAAATTTAATTTTAATCAGGTTCGTGTTGAAAAAAAATAAGTTAAAACGCTTAAAAACGTTATTTTTTTTCATGTTTAAGCGCGTACCGTGTGTTCCTACGCGACACAGTGCTTACACTGCAAAACGCAGACAACGCAGAAAAGCTAGGAATATGCTAGGAATATTCCAGGAATATGCTAGGAATATTCCAGGAATATACCAGGAATATGCTAGGAATATTCCAGGAATATGCCAGGAATATGCTAGGAATATTCCAGGAATATGCTAGGAATATTCCAGGAATATACCAGGAATATGCTAGGAATATGCTAGGAATATTCCAGGAATATGCTAGGAATATGCTAGGAATATTCCAGGAATATGTCAGGAATATGCTAGGAATATTCCAGGAATATTCCAGGAATATGCTAGGAATATGCCATATGGAATGTCTATAAATACCTTGAGATGGCACATTAGACAATTCACCACCCAACACCATAAAACTACTCTCTCCTCTCCCTCAAAAACTTTCGGCCGAACACCCCTTGATCATCCATCATATTTTTCGATTTTGTTCTTCACATTCCAACATCATACAAGTGTCAAGTGTCACGCATAAGAAGGCTTGGTACACTCGGAGATCGAAGGACCTCATCCTCTAGCTTTTATCCACTTCATTTGCGCTTAGATTCCTCCCTAGCCTCGAGCTAGTGGTATGTTACTTAATACACCTTCTTGAACTATTTTGAAGTGGTTAATGTGATGTGTAATGATTAAAACTCGAAATCTTACAAAATGGTTCATAAAAGTCTACTAAAAACATGAAAAATGATGGTTAAAAGCTCACTAGTTGTGTAAATGTTGTAGTAATTGAAATTTGTGATTATTTAGACCCGATCTATGTTGTGGTAGCTCGGATCATCGTTTAACCCGGTTTGGTCGTGATCATGAATCATGACATAAGGTTGTTTTGAATGAAACAAGGGTTAAAGGGTGAAGCTCTACCACATACGAATCATGAACTTGTGTAAAAGCGTTTTACTTGTGAAATAGTGTTTAAAACTAGCCGATCTATGTATCTACAAGTGGTATTTTCAAAAGACCAAGCGTCAAAAGAAATCACATGTTCTAAACCGGATCTTACACAAACAAAAGTGATTTTTGTGAACAAACAAGTGTGTGGACACTTGTGTAACAAAAGTTTTTAGCAAAGAAATAATTTTCGTAAAAACTGACTAGAAGTTGTGAAACTTCATATTCTTTAAAAATAAGGTTTTTAAGAAATCAAACTTATTTATAAAGATAACAAGACTTACTAAATGTGCTAGTAAGTTACTACACAAATTTTGGTAAGTATTCAAGTTCATGAAATGGGGAAAATTAGTGATTGTTGTTGATGATTATTGTTGATAATTGTTGTTGATGATTGTTGACGATTTAAAAGAAAATAAACACATGTTTTGAAAACATGGGAAACCTCCATTTTTAGGGGAAACTCTGTCAAAATTTTTATAAATCTTGACACTTAGAAAAATATAAGTTTTTGAGAAACTTATTCCCTAAAAATGTATTTAAGAGTATTACCAAGGTTTCCCTAATTTTTGGTGATAAGAAATGAGGATTTCTTCAAGCATAAAAATGGATATAAGTATGCATTTTTGAAAGAAAAATATATATATTATTTATCACCAACTTTTGTGCTAAGTGTATACCATATGTGTTATACATGCTAGCGTATTAAGACGTAAAAAATACACTAAATACTCATGAGGAGTATAAACATGAAGATACACATACAATATACTAGACACATAATTCGGGTGCAAAGTACAAAACACAAAAGACTTATATTTATTTGTGAGAAAATAATATAAGTAAGACATTTAGTTAAAAATATAAAATATTTTTAACACAAGAAAATATACACAAAAGTGAGTGACTGAACTTGTGCGATGCAAGTCTAGTGACTAACGATAAGAAAACGCGTATAGGTTACGACGTTAATTAAGCAAATCCGGTGAAGTTTACGACGCAAGGAACGCAAAGTTGTGAGTTCGTGCTCCCCCTTTTCTTTAACTGTTTTTGTTTTACACTTCGGGGGTGAAATACATGTCACAAATTGAATATTGTTTGCATATGTTATGATGGGTACAAAAACATTCAAGTGAAACATTCCAGACCATGTCTCGAATAGGGTACCATAAGCACCATTAATCAACGTATACATTCAGACCTCGGAACAAAAGGTTAGATCTAATGGGTTTCAGGCAACCCCACTCTTGGCCTACTTCTACCAATGAGTGCTTCTGTGTCTCAGTCAAGTCGACAAAAATGCCTAGGTTTGGTGGCTTCCTATGTCATGACATATGTTATTGGCCTTGCAAACCACTAGCAAAACTCACACATTCAAACAGTCATAGTACCCAGTTATACATACGTTTTACGAGTTACATTCAAACATTCATTCATTCTACCAGTTTTATACTATGTTTTCATTCAAGGATATTAAACATTCAAAAACAATCACTGCGTGAATTCACACCAACATTATGTTGATGTTTTTCCAAAACTCACATGTATTTCAGGTAACTAAAGGTGGATGTGCGTGTGGTCCTACGCATGCTCGTGGATGTCGCTTTGTTTATCGTTAAATAAAGTTGTAACTTTTAAGACAATATGCTATCATGTGTTGTAAACACTTGACTTATGTTTTCGGTAATGTAATGTTTAAAGTTATTTTCGAGCATATAGTATGTTTACCTTTCGTATGCAATGAGAACCTTTCATGATCACACCTCGTGCTTCCGCCGCAGAAAGGGGTGTGACAGATTGGTATCAGAGCTGCAATTGTAGTGAACCAGGATTCCTTCTCGAGTCTAGTCTACAATCTCTATGATCCTATCACGAAAACAATTTTTCAAAGAGTTTTCATTGCATAAAACATCCCGCGACATCCACTGCCTGAAACTGTATACATGAGTCTAGAAAAGACGCTACGTGACTTAGGGTGCACTGGGGTAGCACTTGTCTATGATTAAGGATTACTTGCAATTATTTGTGATAATTAGCATATACATGTACTAGATGTAGAATACCACTAGTATACATGACTTTGCCTGAAAACAATGACTTAACTGAAGGAGGAAACACGAGGATGAAACGAACTGTGCAGACTGTGCAAGGAGTTACGTAATTATGGATGCATACATAATTATGGAATTCAGTGCACAGAAATCACAGCAAGTCTTGTCACGCATAGATTCCCTCAGTGCAAGCCTACTATGTACTCTGTTGGAGTAATAATTGTTTGATGTCACTTATGTGGTATATATACCTGTGAATATATATATGCTACTAATGTCTAGGGTGACGATATCAAGCAAATGTTTAACCCTGTTGTGTTATGTTCTGCCAGAACATGGCACCCAGGAGAGCTGTGAATGCTCGCAATGATAATCAACCTCCTCCTCCCCCACTGCCAAGAACTGCTGAAGAGTTGAACGCTCTACTGGAAGAGAGAATCTCTGCTGCCATCGCCCAGTACGAGGCGAACCGTACCCAAGACAGTGGAGGACCAAGCAATACTAGACGTGACGGACATGGAGATTCGTCAGGAGGAAACGTAGCCCAAGGCTGCACCTTCAAGCAGTTCCTCAACTGCAAACCAATGAACTACGATGGCACTAGAGGAGCAGCAGCATTTGTGCATTGGACGGAGAAGACTGAGGCCACTATCCGCATGAGCAAGTGTACCGCGGATCAACAAGTCACCTTTGCTACTGGGCTATTTGTCGATGAAGCTTTGACTTGGTGGAACCTACAAGTCCAAACCCTAGGCGATGATGCTGCGTATGGCATGACTTGGAATGAACTGAAAGAGAAAATGCGAGAGAAGTATTGCTCCCGTGCTGAACTCCAAAGGTTGGAGACAGAGTTCTGGCACTTGACTATGGTGGGTGCTGACATCACTGGGTATACTCGAAGGTTCCATGATTTATCCAGAGTGATTCCCTACATGGTGACTCCGGAATTTAAGCGCGTTGAACGCTACATTTGGGGACTGGCCCCAGAGTTTCGCGGCATGGTAACGTCGGCCAAACCTCAAACAATCACCGAGGCTGTAACTCTGGCTGTCAGTCTTACTGAGGATTGTGTTCGTATGGAGAAGTTATCATTGAACCCAACATAGAAGACCGAGACACATGCTGAGTCGTCCGGTGACAAGAAGAGGAAGCATTCGACTCTGACTCAAGCAACTCGCAACAACAAGGGTTCGAACAACAAGAAGCGTGACACTAACCCACCTAGGGAGGCAAAAGCCTTCGCAGCTGCAAATGAGTCTGGAACTAGGAAGTATCAGGGCACTCTGCCCAAGTGTAACCGCTGTGATTTCCATCATGTAGGAAATTGTCGTGTTGGGAAGTGCGGGAACTGCCGAAAGTCAGGCCATCGTACTGAAGATTGTTGGGGTAAAGGTATTGGAGGCCGCAATGGCAATGGTAATAGGAACGGGAATGGAAACCGTAACGATGGCGGAAATGGGGATGGCAACAATAACCGAATTGGAAATGAAGCCGGGCGAAACCAAGGATGCTTCAAGTGTGGAAGCAACGATCATTTCATGAGGGACTGCCCAAAGAAAGACAATGCTCAGGCTCGGGCATTTGTGATTGGAGCAAAGAACGCACGCGAGGACCCTAACGTGGTCACCGGTACGTTTCTCATTAACAATCACTTTGCATCCATATTATTTGACACTGGCGCCGATTATAGCTTCATGTCTGTGGAATTTAAACGCATACTCGGAATAGAATCTAGTAGATTAGAAGTTCCATATTCCATAGAATTAGCCAATGGAAAACTTGTTGAATCAGGCGAAGTTGTTAGAAACTGCACACTCGAACTTGGTGAGCGAAGGTTTAGCATCGATCTCTTACCTATTCAATTGGGTAGCTTTGATGTAGTAGTCGGAATGGACTGGCTATCCAAGAACAAAGCTGAAGTCATTTGTCATGAGAAAATCATTCGCATCCCTTTGGCGAATGATGAAACTCTCATCGTGCATGGAGAAAAACAAGACGCGCCTCTAAGAATCATCAGTTGTATGAAGGCACAGAAGTGCTTAAGGAAAGGATGTGTTGCCTTCCTAGCACACGTGATAGACAAGAAGGCTGTGGAGCCAAAACTCGAAGACATTCCTATGGTGAAGGAATTTCCTGATGTGTTCCCTGAGGATCTGCCAGGACTACCTCCGCAACGACAAGTCGAATTCCGTATAGACTTGGTTCCGGTAGCTGCTCCTGTAGCCAAGGCACCGTATAGACTTGCGCCATCCGAAATGCAAGAATTATCTACACAACTCCAGGAGTTGTTGGATAAAGGATTCATAAGGCCAAGCTTCTCGCCCTGGGGAGCTCCAGTTTTGTTCGTGAAGAAAAAGGATGGAACCATGCGGATGTGTATCGATTACAGGGAACTGAACAAGCTAACGATCAAGAATCGGTACCCACTACCGAGGATTGATGACTTGTTTGACCAGTTACAAGGGTCAAGCTACTATTCCAAGATCGACCTTCGATCTGGATATCATCAGTTAAGGATACAAGAAGAAAGCGTACCAAAGACGGCATTCAGAACACGCTATGGACATTACGAGTTTCTTGTGATGCCATTCGGGCTGACGAATGCACCAGCGGTCTTTATGGATCTGATGAACCGTGTATGTAAACCATATCTCGATAAATTCGTGATTGTATTTATCGATGATATCCTGATTTACTCTCGGACGAAAGAAGAGCACGAGCAACACCTCAGAACCATCTTGGAACTACTGAAAAAGGAGAAACTTTATGCAAAGTTCTCGAAATGCGAATTCTGGATTCGCGAAGTACAATTTCTTGGTCACGTTGTGAATGAGAAGGGCATTCATGTAGACCCGTCCAAGATAGAAGCAATAAAGAATTGGGAAGCTCCCAAAACCCCAACTGAAGTTCGCCAATTTTGGGCTTAGCGGGCTACTATAGGAGATTCATCGAGAATTTCTCGAAAATAGCTCAGCCGCTAACTGCCCTTACGCAGAAAGACAAGAAGTATGACTGGGGTGTTAAACAGGAGGAAGCTTTTCAGCTACTCAAAAGCAAGCTATGCGATGCACCAATATTGTCACTACCCGAAGGCACGGAAGACTTCGTGGTATACTGCGACGCTTCGCGACAAGGCTTGGGTTGCGTGCTCATGCAACGCCAAAAAGTCATCGCTTACGCGTCAAGGCAACTGAAGGTGCACGAAAGAAATTATACCACTCATGACCTGGAACTGGGCGCAGTGGTATTCGCCTTGAAAATCTGGCGACACTATCTATATGGTACTCGATGTACAATCTTCACATATCACAAAAGCCTGCAACACATATTTGATCAGAAGGAATTGAATATGCGCCAGCGGCGATGGGTCGAGCTGCTAAATGATTACGACTGTGAGATTAAGTACCACCCATGAAAGGCAAACGTTGTAGCAGACGCATTGAGCCGAAAAGAAAGGGGTAAGACCCTAAGAGTTCGAGCGTTAGAAATGACCATTCGAACGAACCTCACTGCACGCATTCGTGATGCACAACAAGAAGCTCTTAAAGGAGAGAACCGCAAAGCTGAATACCTCCGAGGTGCATTGAAGTACATGGCGCCAAATGAAGAGGGAGCCTTATACTTCAAGAAGCGTATTTGGGTTCCACTCTATGGTGGCATACGAGAAGTCATCCTTAATGAAGCCCAAAAATCGAGATATTCGATCCACCCAGGATCGGACAAGATGTATCAAGACTTGAAAGAGTACTATTGGTGGCCGAGACTCAAAAGCGATGTTGCTGTCTATGTTGGAAAATGCCTAACCTGTGCTAAGGTTAAGGCCGAATATCAAAAACCGTCCGGTCTACTACAACAACCAGAGATTCCCGTGTGGAAGTGGGAACAAATCTCGATGGACTTCATAACGAAATTACCCAGGACCCCGAGAGGGCACGACATGATATGGGTAATAATTGATCGGTTGACGAAATCTGCGCATTTCCTACCAATCCGAGAAAAGGATAGCACTGGAAAGCTTGCAGAAATATACTTAAGAGAAATTGTGGCACGTCACGGAGTGCCTATCTCAATCATTTCAGACAGAGATGGACGTTTTGTCTCAAGAATCTGGCAATCATTTCAGGAAGCCTTTGGATCTCAGTTAGATCTAAGCACGGCATTCCATCCGCAAACAGACGGCCAGAGCGAACGGACTATACAAACGTTAGAAGATATGCTTCGCACATGTGTCATGGATCTAGGCGGCAGCTGGGATACTCACCTACCCTTAGTTGAGTTTTCCTATAATAACAATTATCATACAAGCATAAAGGCCGCGCCGTTCGAAGCTCTGTATGGCCGTAAGTGTCGATCGCCCTTATGTTGGGCAGATGCCGGAGATAAACGTATGGTTGGTCCTGAACTCGTTCAAGAGACAACCGACAAGATTGCGCAGATCCGAGAGCGCATTAAGGCGGCTCGAGATCGACAAAAGAGCTACGCTGATCCGAAAAGAAAATCTGTAGAGTTCGAGGTGGGAGACAAAGTGTTGTTAAAGGTCTCACCTTGGAAGGGCGTAGTCAGATTTGGAAAGCGTGGAAAGCTGAATCCACGATACATCGGACCATTCAGAATATTGAAAAGAATTGGTACCGTGGCATACAAGTTGGAGTTACCGGAAGAACTTAATGGAGTACATGATACGTTTCATGTATCCAACCTGAAGAAGAGTCCAACACAAGAAAACGTGATCATCCCAATGGATGAAGTGCATATTGATGAAGCCCTCCGATTTACAGAACAACCCGTTCAGGTTACCGACTGGAAGGTCAACAAGAACAGGAGGAGCAGTGTGGAGCTTGTCAAAGTACGTTGGAACTCTAAGCACGGACCCGAGTACACGTGGGAACGTGAAGACCAGTTCAAAGAAAAGTATCCCCACCTATTCAAAGAGACTCCTACAAGGGTTAGTCCATCCTGAATTTCGGGACGAAATTCTTTTAACGGGGGGAGACTGTGACAACTGGCACCAAACCGGTAACTTCCGTACACATTAATTATTATTTAATAACTACAATTATGTGCTTAATTGTCAGCAATGTCTGAACACATGTTAAACAAGTGAATTCATGCACGTTGTATACTACAAAATATTGCTTTATGCATAAACGAGAGCGTTGCGTCAAAAATACTAAGTAAACTCACCGGTAAGACACAATGTGTCAACAGAACTGCAGAAAGCAGTCAGACATTAGAATGGAGGCCTAGGTGTAGGTCCTACGACAAGAATACATTAAAACCCAAGAATACATATAAGGGTTTAATTTATAGACATTGCGAAAGCAAAAATAAGCACGAAAAGCACCCGAAACACACTTTAAGAGCAGAACTAATTACGACAAAACTGCGAAACGAACGTTGATGGCCGCCCGGATAATATTTAATCCCACAAATATTCTGTTATGATTAAAATGTAATTTTAATCAGGTTCGTGTTGAAAAAAATAAGTTAAAACGCTTAAAAACGTTATTTTTTTTCATGTTTAAGCGCGTACCGTGTGTTCCTACGCGACACAGTGCTTACACTGCAAAACGCAGACAACGCAGAAAAGCTAGGAATATGCTAGGAATATTCCAGGAATATGCTAGGAATATTCCAGGAATATGCTAGGAATATTCCAGGAATATGCTAGGAATATTCCAGGAATATACCAGGAATATGCGAGGAATATGCTAGGAATATGCCAGGAATATGCTAGGAATATTCCAGGAATATGCTAGGAATATTCCATGAATATACCAGGAATATGCTAGGAATATGCTAGGAATATTCCAGGAATATGCGAGGAATATGCTAGGAATATTCCAGGAATATGCCAGGAATATGCTAGGAATATTCCAGGAATATGCCAGGAATATGCTAGGAATATGCCATATGGAATGTCTATAAATACCTTGAGATGGCACATTAGACAATTCACCACCCAACACCATAAAACTACTCTCTCCTCTCCCTCAAAAACTTTCGGCCGAACACCCCTTGATCATCCATCATATTTTTCGATTTTGTTCTTCACATTCCAACATCATACAAGTGTCAAGTGTCACGCATAAGAAGGCTTGGTACACTCGGAGATCGAAGGACCTCATCCTCTAGCTTTTATCCACTTCATTTGCGCTTAGATTCCTCCCTAGCCTCGAGCTAGTGGTATGTTACTTAATACACCTTCTTGAACTATTTTGAAGTGGTTAATGTGATGTGTAATGATACTCGAAATCTTACAAAATGGTTCATAAAAGTCTACTAAAAACATGAAAAACGATGGTTAAAAGCTCACTAGTTGTGTAAATGTTGTAGTAATTGAAATTTGTGATTATTTAGACCCGATCTATGTTGTGGTAGCTCGGATCATCGTTTAACCCGGTTTGGTCGTGATCATGAATCATGACATAAGGTTGTTTTGAATGAAACAAGGGTTAAAGGGTGAAGCTCTACCACATACGAATCATGAACTTGTGTAAAAGCGTTTTACTTGCGAAATAGTGTTTAAAACTAGCCGATCTATGTATCTACAAGTGGTATTTTCAAAAGACCAAGCGTCAAAAGAAATCACATGTTCTAAACCGGATCTTACAGAAACAAAAGTGATTTTTGTGAACAAACAAGTGTGTGGACACTTGTGTAACAAAAGTTTTTAGCAAAGAAATAATTTTCGTAAAAACTGACTAGAAGTTGTGAAACTTCATATTCTTTAAAAATAAGGTTTTTAAGAAATCAAACTTATTTATAAAGATAACAAGACTTACTAAATGTGCTAGTAAGTTACTACACAAATTTTGGTAAGTATTCAAGTTCATGAAATGGGGAAAATTAGTGATTGTTGTTGATGATTATTGTTGATAATTGTTGTTGATGATTGTTGACGATTTAAAAGAAAATAAACACATGTTTTGAAAACATGGGAAACCTCCATTTTTAGGGGAAACTCTGTCAAAATTTTTATAAATCTTGACACTTAGAAAAATATAAGTTTTTGAGAAACTTATTCCCTAAAAATGTATTTAAGAGTATTACCAAGGTTTCCCTAATTTTTGGTGATAAGAAATGAGGATTTCTTCAAGCATAAAAATGGATATAAGTATGCATTTTTGAAAGAAAAATATATATATTATTTATCACCAACTTTTGTGCTAAGTGTATACCATATGTGTTATACATGCTAGCGTATTAAGACGTAAAAAATACACTAAATACTCATGAGGAGTATAAACATGAAGATACACATACAATATACTAGACACATAATTCGGGTGCAAAGTACAAAACACAAAAGACTTATATTTATTTGTGAGAAAATAATATAAGTAAGACATTTAGTTAAAAATATAAAATATTTTTAACACAAGAAAATATACACAAAAGTGAGTGACTGAACTTGTGCGACGCAAGTCTAGTGACTAACGATAAGAAAACGCGTATAGGTTACGACGTTAATTAAGCAAATCCGGTGAAGTTTACGACGCAAGGAACGCAAAGTTGTGAGTTCATGCTCCCCCTTTTCTTTAACTATTTTTGTTTTACACTTCGGGGGTGAAATACATGTCACAAATTGAATATTGTTTGCATATGTTATGATGGGTACAAAAACATTCAAGTGAAACATTCCAGACCATGTCTCGAATAGGGTACCATAAGCACCATTAATCAACGTATACATTCAGACCGCGGAACAAAAGGTTAGATCTAATGGGTTTCAGGCAACCCCACTCTTGGCCTACTTCTACCAATGAGTGCTTCTGTGTCTCAGTCAAGTCGACAAAAATGCCTAGGTTTGGTGGCTTCCTATGTCGTGACATATGTTAGTGGCCTTGCAAACCACTAGCAAAACTCACACATTCAAACAGTCATAGTACCCAGTTATACATACGTTTTACGAGTTACATTCAAACATTCATTCATTCTACCAGTTTTATACTATGTTTTCATTCAAGGATATTAAACATTCAAAAACAATCACTGCATGAATTCACACCAACATTATGTTGATGTTTTTCCAAAACTCACATATATTTCAGGTAACTAAAGGTGGATGTGCGCGTGGTCCTACGCATGCTCGTGGATGTCGCTTTGTTTATCGTTAAATAAAGTTGTAACTTTTAAGACAATATGCTATCATGTGTTGTAAACACTTGACTTATGTTTTCGGTAATGTAATGTTTAAAGTTATTTTCGAGCATATAGTATGTTTACCTTTCGTATGCAATGAGAACCTTTCATGATCACACCTCGTGCTTCTGCCGCAGAAAGGGGTGTGACAACTAGGATGTTCCATGGAGCGTGCTCTCTCGAAAGTGACTCTCTCCTCACCGACTTGAAGTGTGATTTTCCCGTCAAAGACATCAATGATTTCAAAGTCTACAGGAAAGACGAATTTATCCACTTTGACTAGAAGGTTTTCAATTATACCACGTGGATACTTAACGGATCTATCGGCTAGAGATAAAGACATGCGTATAGGGGACAACTCTCCTAAACCTAACCTCTCATACATGGAATATGGCATTAAGTTTATACTCGCTCCTAGATCGGCTAGGGCCCTACACTCGGTATCACTCCCAAATAAGCACGGGATGGTAAAAAGGCCCGGATCCGTCAATTTTTCTAGGACCTTGTTCAACACTACGGCGGAACATCCCCCACTAAGGGGAATGTTAGAAACCTCTCCTAACCTATCCTTGCGTTTTAGAAGATCCTTTAAAAATTTTGCATATTTGGGCATTGATTGGAGGGCTTCTATGAAAGGAAGGTTGATCCTAAGTTGTTTAAAAATCTCTAAGAATTTCCCGTACTCTTTGAAATAAGTTTGGTTTTTAAGACGGGAAGGGAATGGGGCACGGGAAATATCAACATTAGGTGATGGAACAACTTGAATGGGCCTCTTTTCTACACTCTTCTCACTTGAAGTACCCCCGGTGTGTGCCGTACTTGCTGGGATGAACCTAGATTGCAATTTACTGGGCGCCTCCATTTCAATCTCTTCATCTACGGGCTCCTCATCTTCTATCTCAACACTCTCGGGTCTCACTACCTCTCCTAAGGTCCTACCGCTACGGGTTGAAATTGCCTTCAAAGTGCCTGAAGGGTTGGGCTTTGTGTTGCCCGAGAACTTGTCACACCCCTTTCTGCGGCGGAAGCACGAGGTGTGATCATGAAAGGTTCTCATTGCATACAAAAGGTAAACATACTATATGCTCATGAAAACAACTTCAAATACCATAATTTGAAACATACGTTTAGCGTTTACATCGCTAGGTCACATAAAACATTGTCTTAAAAGTTTACAACTTTATTTAAAGATAAACATAAGCGACATCCAAGAGCATAAGTAAGACCACGCGCACATCCATCCTAGTTACCTGAAATACATGTGAGTTTTGGAAAAAAAAAAACGTCAACATAATGTTGGTGTGATTCATGCAGTTTTGTATTTCACGTTTGTATACTTTGTATGAAAACATAGTTTGTGAATAAATCAAGTTTTCATATATATAAATCCAGTTTCATGTGTACACCACGTACTCATGTATAATTCAAATTCTTCTTGAGTACCTTACGTACACAAGTATAATTCCCATTTTCTTGAGTACCCCACGTACTTCAAGTACAACTCAAGTTTTTCTTGAGTACCCCACGTACTCAAGTATTCATCAAGTTTTAGTATGGTATGAAATTTTATGTAAATAAAGTATTCCTATAAGTATCAGGATTGTTAATGGGTTGCAAAGCCATTAACATGTGACACGACATAGGAAGTCACCAAACCTTAGGCATTTAATTGGTATATTCTGAGACACAAAAGCACTACTCGATACTCGCCCTCACCGAGAGTGTGGCTGCCCGGCACCCGTTAGATCTAACCTTTTGTTCTGCGGTCTAGGTATATTGTTGATTAATGGTGCTTCTGTACCCTATTCGTGACACGATTCCTCGGATCATTTTTCATAGCGCATCCTACTTGGTACTCGTTTCTCACCAAGCGCGCTTCCCGTATTCTTATATCACATCACACTTGGTACTCGTTTCTCACCAAGTGTGTTTCTTGTATTCTTATATCGCTACACACTCGGTACTCGTTCTCACCAAGTGTGCTTTTTATTATCATACCATTTGTTAAACATAAAAATATTTGTAACATGTATTTCACCCCCGAAGTTATAAAACTGAAAACAGTTAAGAGAAAAGGGGGAGCATGAACTCACAACTTTGCGTTCCTGTGCGTCGTAAACTTCACCGGATTTGCTTAATTAACGTCGTAACCTATACGCGTTTTCTTAACGTTAGTCACTAGACTTGCATCACACAAGTACAGTCACTCTCTTTTGTGTATATATTCTTGTGTTAAAAATATTTTATATTTTTAACTAAGTATCTTACTTATATTATTTTCTCTAAAATTAATATAAGTATCTTGTGTTTTGCACTTTGCACCCGAATTATGTATCTTGTATGAGGTATGTGTATTTTTAAGTCTTAATACGCTAGCACGTATAACACATACTATATACACTTAGCACAAAAGTTGGTGATAAAATAATATATATTTTTCTCTAAAAAATATACATACTTATATCCATTTTTATTTTTGAAGAAATCCTCATTTCTTATCATAAAAATTAGGGAAACCTTGGTAATACTCTTAAATACACTTTTAGGGAATAAGTTCTTCAAAAACTTATATTTTTTCTAAGTGTCAAAATTTATAAAAATTTTGACAGAGTTTCCCCTAAAAATGGAGGGTTCCCATGTTTTCAAAACATGTGTTTATTTTCTTTTAAATCGTCAACAATCATCAATCAACAATTATCAACAATAATCATCAACAACAATCACTAATCTCTTCCATTTCATGAACTTGAATACATACAAAAATGTGTAGTAATTTACTTGCACATTTAGTAAGTCTTGTTATCTTTATAAATAAGTTTAATTTCTTAAAAACCTTATTTTTAAAGAATATGAAGTTTCACAACTTCTAGTCGGTTTTTATGAAAATTATTTCTTTGTTAAAACTTTTGTTACACAAGTGTCCACACACTTGTTTGTTCACAAAAACATCTCTAGTTCACGAAAGATCCGGTTATAAAACATGGTTTCGTCTTACAGTTGGTGTTTCGAAAATACCACTTGTAGATATTTAGATCTATTAGTTTAGAACTTCATTTTACAAGAAAAATTCCTTTTTACACAAGTTCATGATTCATGTGTAGTAGAGTTTCACCCTTTAACCCTTGTTTCTTTCAAAACATCCTTATGTCATGATCCATGATCATGACCAACCCGGGTTAAATGATGATCCGAGCTACCACAACATAGATCGGGTCCAAATAACCACACAAATCAATTACTACAACATTTACACAACATATGAGCTTTTAACCATCATTATTAGTGTTTTTAGTAGACTTTAATGCATCAAATTGTAAGATTTCAAGTTTTAACTGTTACATATCATATTAACCACTTCAAAATAGTTCAAGAATGTGATTAAAGCAACATACCACTAGCCCGAGGCTAGGGAAGAATCTAGACGCAAATAGGGTGGATAAAAGCAAGAGAATGAGGTCCTTCGCTTTCCGTTTGCACCAAGCCTCCTTATAAGAGATCCTTGATACTTGTATAGACTTGGAATGTGGTGATCAAAACCGAAAAATTGATGGATTGAGAGGGGGTGTTTGGCCGTAGCTTTTCTAGAGAGAGAGAGGGAGAGAGTGGAAGTGTGGTGATGAGGAAGATGGAGTGATGGAATGGTGGTATTTATAGACCTTCCATATAGCATATTCCTAGCATATTCCTGCTATATTCCTGGTATGTTCCTGGTATATTCCTGGCATATTCCTGGCATATTCCTGGCATATTCCTGGCATATTCCTGGCATATTCCTGGCATATTCCTGGTATATTCCTGGTATATTCCTGGCATATTCCTGGTATATTCCTGGCATATTCCTGGTATATTCCTGGTATATTACTGGCATATTCCTGGCATATTCCTGGGTTTTCTGCGTTGTCTGCGTTTTGCAGTGTAAGCACTGTGTCGCGTAGGAACACACGGTACGCGCTTAAACTTGAAAAATAACGATTTTAAGCGTTTTAATTTATTTTTCAACACGAACCCGATTAAAATAAAATTTTAATCATAACAGAATATTTGTGGGATTAAATATTATCCGGGCGGCCACCATCGTTCGTTTCGCAGTTTTGTCGTAATTAGTTCCGCCCTTAAAGTGTGTTTCGGGTGCCTTTTAGTGCGTGTTTTAGCTTTTGTAACGACCATAAATTAAACCCTGATATGTACTCTTGGGTTTTAATGTACCTTTGTCGTAGGACCTACACCTAGGCCTTAATTCTAATGTCTGACTGCTTTCTGCAGTTCCGTTGACACAGTGTGTCTTACCGGTGAGTTTACTAATATTTCTGACGCAGCGCTCTCGATTGCATGAAGCAATATTTTGTAGTATACAACGTGCATGAATTCACTTGCTTAGCATCTAATTAGTCAATGTTGACATTTAAGCACATAATTGCAGTCATTAAATAATAATTAAAGTGTACGGAAGTTACCGGTTTTGTGCCAGTTGTCACAGTCTCCCCCCGTTAAAAGAATTTCGTCCCTAAATTCAGGATGAACTAACCCTCGAAGGAGTCTCTTTGAATAGGTGGGGATACTTATCCTTGAACTGGTCTTCGCGTTCCCATGTGTATTCGGGCCCATGCTTAGAGTTCCAACGTACTTTGACAAGTTTCACACTGCTCCTCCTGGTCTTGTTGACTTTCCAGTCAGTAACCTCGACGGGTTGTTCTGTAAATCGGAGGGCGTCATCAATAAGCACTTCATCTGCAGGGATGATCACGTTTTCTTGTGTTGGACTCTTCTTTAGGTTGGACACATGAAATGTATCATGTACTCCATTAAGTTCT
This sequence comes from Helianthus annuus, assembly GCF_002127325.2. Classification (NCBI taxonomy): domain Eukaryota; kingdom Viridiplantae; phylum Streptophyta; class Magnoliopsida; order Asterales; family Asteraceae; genus Helianthus; species Helianthus annuus. Next base: position 58,136,821 of record NC_035437.2, read on the forward strand.
TCCGGTAACTCCAACTTGTACGCCACGGTACCAATTCTCTTCAAGATTCTGAATGGTCCGATGTATCGTGGATTCAGCTTCCCACGCTTTCCGAATCTGGCTATGCCCTTCCATGGTGAGACTTTTAACAACACCTTGTCTCCAACCTCGAGTTCTAAGGGTTTTCGTTTTTTATCAGCGTAGCTCTTCTGTCGATCTCGAGCCGCCTTAATGCGCTCTCGGATCTGCGCAATCTTGTCGGTTGTCTCTTGTACTAGTTCAGGACCAACCATACGCTTGTCACCGGCGTCTGCCCAACATAGGGGCGATCGGCACTTGCGGCCATACAGAGCTTCGAACGGCGCGGCCTTTATGCTTGTATGATAACTGTTATTGTAGGAAAACTCAACCAAGGGTAGGTGAGTATCCCAGCTGCCGCCTAGATCCATGACACATGCGCGAAGCATATCTTCCAATGTTTGTATAGTCCGTTCGCTCTGGCCGTCTGTCTGAGGATGGAATGTCGTGCTTAGATCTAGCTGAGATCCAAAGGCTTCCTGAAATGATTGCCAGATTCTTGAGATAAAGCGTCCATCTCTGTCTGAAATAATAGAAATAGGCACTCCATGATGCGTCACAATTTCTTTCAGGTATATTTCAGCAAGCTTTCCAGTGCTATCCTTCTCTCGGATTGGTAGGAAATGCGCAGACTTCGTCAATCGATCAACTATTACCCATATCATATCGTGCCCTCTTGGGGTCCTGGGTAACTTTGTTATGAAGTCCATCGAGATTTGCTCCCACTTTCATATAGGAATCTCTGGTTGTTGTAGTAGGCCAGATGGTTTCTGATATTCAGCCTTAACCTTAGCACAGGTTAGGCATTTACCAACATAAACAGCAACGTCGCTCTTGAGTCTCGGCCACTAATAGTATTCTTTTAAGTCTTGATGCATCTTGTCCGATCCTGGATGGATCGAGTATCTTGACTTGTGCGCTTCATCAAGGATGACTTCTCGTAGGCCACCATAGAGCGGAACCCAAATACGCTTTTTAAAGTATAACGCTCCCTCTTCATTTGGCGCCATGTACTTCAATGCACCTTGGAGGTATTTAGCTTTGCGGTTTTCCACCTTAAGGGCTTCTTGTTGTGCGTCACGAATACGTGAAGTGAGGTTCGATTGGATAGTCATTTCCAAGCTCGAACCCGTAGGGTCTTAACTCTTTCCTTTCGGCTCAACGCGTCCGCTACAACGTTTGCCTTTCCTGGGTGGTACTTAATCTCACAGTCGTAATCATTTAGCAGCTCGACCCATCGCCGCTGGCGCATATTCAATTCCTTCTGATCAAATATGTGTTGCAGGCTTTTGTGATCTGTGAAGATTGTACATCGAGTACCATATAGATAGTGTCGCCAGATTTTCAAGGCGAATACCACTGCGCCCAGCTCCAGGTCGTGAGTGGTATAGTTTCTTTCGTGTACCTTCAATTGCCTTGAAGCGTAAGCGATGACTTTTTGGCGTTGCATGAGCACGCAACCTAGTCCTTGTCGCGAAGCGTCGCAGTATACCACGAAGTCTTCCGAGCCTTCGGGTAGTGACAATATTGGTGCATCGCATAGCTTGCTTTTGAGTAGCTGAAAAGCTTCTTCTTGTTTAACACCCCACTCATACTTCTTGTCTTTCTACGTAAGAGCAGTTAGCGGCTGAGCTATTTTCGAGAAATTCTCGATGAATCGCCTATAGTAGCCCGCTAAGCCCAAAAATTGCCGAACTTCAGTCGGGGTTTTGGGAGCTTCCCAATTCTTTATGGCTTCAATCTTGGACGGGTCTACATGAATGCCCTTCTTATTCACCACGTAACCAAGAAATTGTACTTCGCGAATCCAGAATTCGCACTTTGAGAACTTTGCGAATAGTTTCTCTTTCTTCAGTAGCTCTAGAATGGTCCTGAGGTGTTGCCCATGCTCTTCTTTCATCCGAGAGTAGATCAGGATATCGTCGATAAATACAATCATGAATTTATCGAGCTATGGTTTGCATACGCGGTTCATCAGATCCATAAAGACCGCTGGTGCATTCGTCAGCCCGAATGGCATCACAAGAAACTCGTAATGTCCATAGCGTGTTCTGAATGCAGTCTTTGGTACACTTTCTTCTTGTATCCGTAACTGATGATATCCAGATCGAAGGTCGATCTTGGAATAGTAGCTTGATCCTTGCAACTGATTAAATAAGTCATCAATCCTCGGTAGTTGGTACCGATTCTTGATAGTGAGTTTGTTCAGTTCTCTGTAATCGATGCACATTCGTAGAGTTCCATCCTTCTTCTTCACGAACAATACTGGAGCTCCCCAGGGCAAGAAGCTTGGCCTTATGAATCCTTTATCCAACAACTCCTGAAGTTGTGTAGATAATTCTTGCATCTCGGATGGTGCAAGTCGATAGGGTGCCTTGGCTACAGGTGCGGCTCCTGGAACCAAGTCTATACGGAATTCGACTTGTCGTTGCGGAGGTAGTCCTGGCAGGTCTTCGGGAAAAACATCCGGGAATTCCTTCACCACAGGAATATCTTCGAGTTTCGGCTCCTCAGCCTTCTTATCTACAACGTGTGCTAGGAAGGCAACACATCCTTTCCTTAAGCACTTTTGTGCCTTAATGCAACTGATGATTCGAAGAGGCGCGTCTCGCTTTTCTCCATGTACGATGAGAGTTTCCTCATTCGCTAAAGGGATGCGAATGATTTTCTCATGACAAATAACCTCAGCTTTGTTCTTGGACAACCAGTCCATTCCGACTACCACATCGAAGCTACCCAATTGAATAGGTAAGAGGTCGATGCTAAATCTTCGTTCACCAACTTCTAGCGTGCAATCTCTAACAACTTCGCCCGATTCAACAAGTTTACCATTGGCTAATTCTATGGAATAGGGAATATCCAATCTACTAGACTCTATCCCAAGCGTACGTTTAAATTCCACGGACATGAAACTATAATCGGCACCGGTGTCAAATAATATGGATGCAAAGTGATTGTTAATGAGAAACGTACCGGTGACCACGTCAGGGTCCTCGCGTGCGTCCTTTGCTCCAATCACAAATGCTCGAGCCTGAGCATTGTCTTTCTTTGGGCAGTCTTTCATGAAATGATCATTGCTTCCACAACGGAAGCATCCTTGGTTCCGCCCCTTCCCGTTACCATTCTTGTTACCAGCACCGTTTCCATTTCGATTCTTTCCCTTACCCCAACAGTCTTCCGCTTGATGGCCCAACCTACCACATTTGTCGCACCTTGGAATGCGACAAGCTCCATCATGATGATACTTACATTTTTGGCACTTAGGCATGGTGCCTTGGTACCCTTTCGCTGCAGCATTTGCCTCCTTAGAGTGGTTGGAGTCACGTTTCTTGTTGGAACCCTTGTTGTTGCGAGTTGCTTGACTCAAGTTTGAATGCTTTCTTTTCTTGTCACCGGACGACTCAGCATGCATCACGGTGTTTTCTGCCGGGTTCAGAGATAGCTTCTCCATGCGAACACAGTCCTCAGTAAGGCTGACAGCCAGAGTTACAGCCTCAGTGATTGTCTAGGGTTTGGCTGAAGTCACCATGCCGCGAAATTCCCGGGCCAGACCCCAAATGTAGCGTTCAACACGCTTAAATTCCGGGGTCACCATGTAAGGAATCACCCTGGACAAATCATGGAACCTTCGAGTATACCCAGTGATGTCAGCACCTACCATCGTCAAGTGCCAGAACTCTGTCTCCAACCTTTGGAGTTCGGCACGAGAGCAGTACTTCTCTCTCATTTTCTCTTTTAGTTCATCCCAGGTCATGCCGTACGTGGCTTCATCACCCAACATTTGAACTTGCCAATTCCACCATGTCAGTGCTTCATCGACAAACAGTCCAGTAGCGAAAGTGACTTGCTGATCTGCGGTACACTTGCTCATGCGGATAGTGGCCTCAGTCTTCTCCGTCCAACGCACAAATGCTACTGCTGCTCCAGTGCCATCGTAGTTCATTGGTTTGCAGTCGAGGAACTGCTTGAAAGTGCAGCCTGTAATTAACCCAACCAATTCACTTATGAGCAATCGAAGAAATAATGAAACAAGGACCGTTCATAAATTTCTTCATGCTTAGCAATTTGTTTTAGGGTTACCTTGAGCTGCGTTTCCTCCTGACGAATCTCCATGTCCGTTACGCCTGGCATTGCTTAGCCCTCCACTGTCTTGGGTACGGTTCGCCTCGTACTGGGCGATGGCAGCAGAGATTCTCTCTTCCAGTAGGGCGTTCAGTTCTTCAGCAGTTCTTGGCAGTGGGGGAGGAGGAGGTTGATCACCATTGCGAGCATTCACAGCTCTCCTGGGTGCCATGCTCTGGCAGAACATAACACGACAGGGTTAAACATTTGCTTGATATCGTCACCCTAGCATATATATTCACAGGTATATATACCCCAAAAGTGACATCAAACAATTATTACTCCAGCAGAGTACATAGTAGGCTTGCACTGAGGGAATCTATACGTGACGAGACTTGCTGTGGTTTCTGTGCACTGAATTCCATAATTATGTATGCATCCATAATTACGTAACTCCTTGCACAGTCCGCACAGTTCGTTTCATCCTCATATTTCTTCCTTCGGATGGGCCATTGCTTTCAGGTAAAGTCACATATACTTGTGACATCCTACTTCTAGTACATGCTAATTCTCACACATAATTGCAAGTAATTTCTCAGTTAAGACAAGTGCTACTCCTGCACCCTAAGTCTCGTAGTGTCCTTTCTAGACTCATGTAAACAGTTTCAGGCAGTGGATGTCGTGGAACGTTTTATGCAATGAAAACTTTTTGAAAAATTGTATTCGTGATAGGATCCTAGAGATTGTAGTCTAGACTCGAGAAGGAATCCTGGTTCACTACAATCGCAGCTCTGATACCAATCTGTCACACCCCTTTCTGCGGCGGAAGCACGAGGTGTGATCATGAAAGGTTCTCATTGCATACGAAAGGTAAACATACTATATGCTCATGAAAACAACTTCAAATACCATAATTTGAAATCATAAGTTAGCGTTTACATCGCGAGTTAACATAAAACATTGTCTTCAAAGGTTTACACTTTATTTAAAGATAAACGTAAGCGACATCCACGAGCATAAGTAAGGCCACGCGCACATCCATCCTAGTTACCTGAAATACATGTGAGTTTTGGAAAAACGTCAACATAATGTTGGTGTGAATTCATGCCGTTTTGTATTTCACGTTTGTATACTTTGTATGAAAACATAGTTTGTGAATAAATCGAGTTTTCATAAATCCAGTTTCATGTGTACACCACGTACTCATGTATGATTCAAATTCTTCTTGAGTACCCCACGTACTCAAGTATAATTCCCATTTTCTTGAGTACCCCACGTACTTCAAGTACAATTTAAGCTTTTCTTGAGTACCCCACGTACTCAAGTATTCATCAAGTTTTAGTATGGTATGAAATTTTATGTAAATAAAGTATTCCTGTAAGTATCAGGATTGTTAATGGGTTGCAAAGCCATTAACATGTGACACGACATAGGAAGTCACCAAACCTTAGGCATTTAATTGGTATATTCTGAGACACAAAAGCACTACTCGATACTCGCCCTCACCGAGAGTGTGGCTGCCCGGCACCCGTTAGATCTAACCTTTTGTTCTGCGGTCTAGGTATATTGTTGATTAATGGTGCTTCTGTACCCTATTCGTGACACGATTCCTCGGATCATTTTTCATAGCGCATCCTACTTGGTACTCGTTTCTCACCAAGCGCGCTTCCCGTATTCTTATATCACATCACACTTAGTACTCGTTTCTCACCAAGTGTGTTTCTTGTATTCTTATATCGCTACACACTCGGTACTCGTTCTCACCAAGTGTGCTTTTTATTATCATACCATTTTTAAACATAAAAATATTTGTAACATGTATTTCACCCCCGAAGTTATAAAACTGAAAACAGTTAAGAGAAAAGGGGGAGCATGAACTCACAACTTTGCGTTCCTGTGTGTCGTAAACTTCACCGGATTTGCTTAATTAACGTCGTAACCTATACGCGTTTTCTTAACGTTAGTCACTAGACTTGCATCGCACAAGTACAGTCACTCTCTTTTGTGTATATATTCTTGTGTTAAAAATATTTTATATTTTTAACTAAGTATCTTACTTATATTATTTTCTCTAAAATTAATATAAGTATCTTGTGTTTTGCACTTTGCACCCGAATTATGTATCTTGTATGAGGTATGTGTATTTTTAAGTCTTAATACGCTAGCACGTATAACACATACTATATACACTTAGCACAAAAGTTGGTGATAAAATAATATATATTTTTCTCTAAAAAATATACATACTTATATCCATTTTTATTTTTGAAGAAATCCTCATTTCTTATCACCAAAAATTAGGGAAACCTTGGTAATACTCTTAAATACACTTTTAGGGAATAAGTTCTTCAAAAACTTATATTTTTTCTAAGTGTCAAAATTTATAAAAATTTTGACAGAGTTTCCCCTAAAAATAGAGGGTTCCCATGTTTTCAAAACATGTGTTTATTTTCTTTTAAATCGTCAACAATCATCAATCAACAATTATCAACAATAATCATCAACAACAATCACTAATCTCTTCCATTTCATGAACTTGAATACTTACAAAAATGTGTAGCAATTTACTTGCACATTTAGTAAGTCTTGTTATCTTTATAAATAAGTTTAATTTCTTAAAAACCTTATTTTTAAAGAATATGAAGTTTCACAACTTCTAGTCGGTTTTTATGAAAATTATTTCTTTGTTAAAACTTTTGTTACACAAGTGTCCACACACTTGTTTGTTCACAAAAACATCTCTAGTTCACGAAAGATCCGGTTATAAAACATGGTTTCGTCTTACAGTTGGTCTTTCGAAAATACCACTTGTAGATATTTAGATCTATTAGTTTAGAACTTCATTTTACAAGAAAAATTCCTTTTTACACAAGTTCATGATTCATGTGTAGTAGAATTTCACCATTTAACCCTTGTTTCTTTCAAAACATCCTTATGTCATGATCCATGATCATGACCAACCCGGGTTAAATGATGATCCGAGCTAGCACAATATAGATCGGGTCCAAATAACCACACAAATCAATTACTACAACATTTACACAACATATGAGCTTTTAACCATCATTATTAGTGTTTTTAGTAGACTTTAATGCATCAACTTGTAAGATTTCGAGTTTTAACTGTTACATATCATATTAACCACTTCAAAATAGTTCAAGAATGTGATTAAAGCAACATACCACTAGCTCGAGGCTAGGGAAGAATCTAGACGCAAATAGGGTGGATAAAAGCAAGAGAATGAGGTCCTTCGCTTTCCGTTTGCACCAAGCCTCCTTATACGGGATCCTTGATACTTGTATAGACTTGGAATGTGGTGATCAAAACCGAAAAATTGATGGATTGAGAGGGGGTGTTTGGCCGTAGCTTTTCTAAAGAGAGAGAGGGAGAGAGTGGAAGTGTGGTGATGTGGAAGATGGAGTGATGGAATGGTGGTATTTATAGACCTTCCATATAGCATATTCCTAGCATATTCCTGGTATATTCCTGGTATATTCCTGGCATATTCCTGGCATATTCCTGGCATATTCCTGGCATATTCCTGGCATATTCCTGGCATATTCCTGGCATATTCCTGGCATATTCCTGGCATATTCCTGGTATATTCCTGGTATATTCCTGGCATATTCCTGGTATATTCCTGGCATATTCCTGGTATATTCCTGGTATATTACTGGCATATTCCTGGCATATTCCTGGGTTTTCTGCGTTGTCTGCGTTTTGCAGTGTAAGCACTGTGTCGCGTAGGAACACACGGTACGCGCTTAAACTTGAAAAATAACGTTTTTAAGCGTTTTAATTTATTTTTCAACACGAACCCGATTAAAATAAAATTTTAATCATAACAGAATATTTGTGGGATTAAATATTATCCGGGCGGCCACCAACGTTCGTTTCGCAGTTTTGTCGTAATTAGTTCTGCACTTAAAGTGTGTTTCGGGTGCCTTTTAGTGCGTGTTTTAGCTTTTGTAACGACCATAAATTAAACCCTGATATGTACTCTTGGGTTTTAATGTACCTTTGTCGTAGGACCTACACCTAGGCCTTAATTCTAATGTCTGACTGCTTTCTGCAGTTCCGTTGACACAGTGTGTCTTACCGGTGAGTTTACTAATATTTCTGATGCAGCGCTCTCGATTGCATGAAGCAATATTTTGTAGTATACAACGTGCATGAATTCACTTGCTTAGCATCTAATTAGTCAATGTTGACATTTAAGCACATAATTGCAGTCATTAAATAATAAATAAAGTGTACGGAAGTTACCGGTTTTGTGCCAGTTGTCACAGAATTGACCTGGAGGTCGTTCTTGCAACTGGCGTGCAATGTCCCCAACTTGCCTTTGAAGGTATAAGAAACTTGAATGGTTATTCTTTAGGAGCGTAGCGTGGTCCTCTAAAGTACGTTGGGTAGCCTGATCCTTAACCAATAGTTCGGTAAGAAGGTCCTCTATCCTAGACAGACTACCATTTGACCCCTCATTCTTTGGTTGAACCTCTTGGTTTGACCCCTCACCTCTGAACTGCCCACCCGAACCTGAACTAGCAAAATGACCTGTTTGACCCGACCCCCAACTAGAATAGAAACCTGGCCCCTTGCTTTGATATTGACATGATGGAAAACCAGGGGGTTACCTGAAGAACGATAATTGTTAGCACGCCAATTAGAGTTACTATTATTGAATGGGTTAGTTGGACCCCTATTTTGACCTGCTATATACTCGACCTGTTCTAGGGTAAGGGTTGGGCAATCTGCTGTGTCGTGACCACCTCAACAAACTTCGCACCTATCTACCTTCTTCTTAATTTCTAACAACTCTTTGGTGATATAATCAAGCTGAGATACTACCTTTGAGTCTGAAACGACTTGGTTCACTCCTCGAAAAGATGAGGAAGTAATCACAGGATTGGAATTCTTACTGGTAGCACTATGATCTATATCAGCATGAGCGAAGCTCTTGAAGAGGTCATTGCAGTCAGCCACAGTGTTCTTTCCCATTAGGTGGCCTCCTGCAGATGTGTCGAATCGGGCCTTGCACTCAGGGGTAAGGCCATTGTAAAACTTTTCTACTAAAGCCCAATCTGACAACCCGTGTTGGGAACAACATGAGAGCAAAGTTTGAAACCTCTCCCATGCTAAGTGATATGGTTCGTCAGGCTCCATTCTGAAGGAATGGATCTGATCTCGAAGGCGAGAGGCCTTCGCGGGTGGGAAATACTTACCAAGGAATGCATCTCTATGTCCAGCCCATGTAGTGTAAGTACCTGCTGGCTGCGAATCGAGCCATGTGGCTGCTGTAGGAACGTTTGACGACCTGACGAGTCGATCAGAAGAGTGCTTAGACTGAATCAGAGGCGGAATTCATTGATTCGGTCTTCGTATAGCTTGATTTCACTATTTAACGTCTCGTTTATTGATTTGCTGACAAAATACAAGCTCCGAAGACAAAATGGCAGGGCTTCGCCGTACCTTACAAGACCATCACCTTCACTACTACTAGATTCGCTCATGTGTCCCCTATATATAGTCATGGTGGGTTCGCTTATATGGACATGTCCGTATAAGCGGACCTGACATAAAAGCGGACCTCCTATGTCCGTATAAGCGGACCTCCTATTATATGGTCATATAAGCGAACCTAGCACACTAAACACCTACAATCTCCTGTTTTCTTGTACAATGTGCCCAAAAATAACATTCTAAGACAAAGACTTGATCCAAGACGAAATCAACAGATGAAATGCACCAACAGACTCCCCCTCAGATGTTGATGGAGTCGTTCATCAAGTCTTTGGCAACTTCATGTCTGTACTTCTTTAGTCTTGAACAATCTCTAGGGCTCTTCAATCTTGATTGGTCTTCTTCAGGAACTCTTCCTGGAATTAAGTACCTGGATCTTTCTCTGGCTCTAACTTTCATCAGACTCCCCCTATCATCATGCTGGGATCGCCGTCTGGAAATCGTTATCACCATTGAAATCAACTCCTGGCTTTATCAGTTTAAACTTCTTCTCAGGTTCTGATGTATCTCCTGGCTTTCCATAGCAACAGGATCAGAAACCTGCACAACTCAAACAATCTATCACAAACAAACAATATTTTGATTCAACTTAATGAATCAACTAATCATTTAAGAATATTCAAGAATTTTTCACATTTAACAATTTATTAAACTTTCCAAAATCTGATTAACCATTTCAAATCACTTTAACCAAACCAACTATTCATCTTGTTTAGCCTTTGAGATTTTGAATTTCAGCTATCCAACATCAGTTGTCGAAAATCTTTTTGGATTTTTCAAATGTGAAACACAAATGCAATAATATCAATTAAAATGCAGAAATGAAATATATACAAACATATTTTTGTGAGTTCGTACAAGAGGATCATATCAGCTGCTGACTAGACACTAGCACCGTTTAGCTGTTATTTCATTTTCAGCTTTTAAATAGTTCGCGTTGATTGTCGATATATTGATCCTCTTAAATTCTCATAAAATGTTCAACCTGTTCAGGATACAGATTTAGTGTTTTAGAAATTAAACATCTACATGTGTCCCACCTCAGTATATACTCCCGTATCCAGACCCCAGTATTCAGTCTTACAGGTGAGTATACCACAGCTGATATCTGTAAAGGGGTAGGTGCGAGGGCCGTGAGAGCTCAGGTCGATACTTCCGTATACGCAGAGAGATGACGGCTTCGACTTTAGGTGTGTCCCCTTTAGAGGATCTTTTATTACAACAGCAAAGATTATCAATTTTATTGTTTAATCAGATTGCTGAGGGCGAGCTTGTATTTCAAAGCTTTTTGCAGAAAGTATTATCCGGGGACTAGGTCAGTACTTCCATACAGCAGAAGTCCCGGGATAATACCCCAGATATCACTGAGTATAAAGACCTAGTATCTCAGAATACGGGACCCTTCAAACAGGATTTCAGGGGTTACCTATATATCCTGGAGGTGTTCCCCACGTAGACGTAAGTGAAATTTATGTTTATATCCCAAACTGATCTACTAATTCTGTGAAAACCTACCGACACATCTTTAGCGAGACTGCTTAATTGCATTTATACATTACAAATCTTTAGCGTACTGTGCCAGTCTAGCTGATGTACTATCATTTCCCCTATTTGCACCAAAACTCATTTTTAATTTTTCAATGTTTTTTACATTTTCAAATTTTCTAGTTTTTTTAAAATTTTTCTCCCCCTAAAATCAAAATATGTTTCAATTTTGATTTTCTGAGAAAATTTGAAACAAACTGTACAAACTTGACAACTTGATGAGAATCGCATCAATTCTCCATCCACATGGCGTAAACAATCAGAACTCCCCCTCACAACAAACTATTTTCCCATTGTGATCTCAAAACACTTAAGTTTGTTTTAATCAAAATGGGTTTTCCAGAAAAATTAGTTTGTTTACCAAACATTTGTAGGTACTGGGGATCAAATCATGTAGTTAATTAACTCAAGTTCAATTTAATGACCTTGATTAACCACTTGTAGGATTGATCTGATTCAAAATCTGAACCACTTGAATCAATCACAAACAAACCTTTTACCTTTTGAATGAATGACGTTACCGAATAAAATTTTAAGAAAGATGCCAATTCATGCTCTACGCTTACCAACCTGGGAGCTCCGGCAAGTCAGGTTTTTCATTTAAACAGATTCACCCAAGCCTGACGGTCCTTGGGTGATTTCGAATTCTTATTCAACAATGGTGGAAAATTTGCATCATCCATTGTTAAATCCGAATTCTCCTTTTTTGCCTCAACCAATGGCTCCTCTGGTTTTGACGAACCAGAATCATTGCCTGAGTGTGGCTTGTCTGACTTAGAGGAGCCAGATTCATCGCCTGAAGGCGGCTTGTCTGACTTTGACACGTCAGATTCATCGCCGACCATTTTCTTCTTTTCCTCTTTCCTCCTCAGATTTGTATCCGATGAATTCGTCTTGCTTGACTTTGCAGTCGAGGAAGCTGATTCATCGGAACTCTTATTCTTTCCAACGGATGAACCCGAGGACAATATCTTCTCGAGATACTCTCTCGCCTTCTTCCTCTTTTTCCTCAGTCTGTCTTTTTGCCCCTGTGAAAGTTTAACTTTCTTTTCTTGACTTGTCTGATCTTGAACTTTAGGTTTTAGAACCTTCTGTTCATGGGGCTTGACTTTGACTGGAATCTTTGCCAATCTCTGAGATTTAGCCCTCAATCTTTCATTCGATCTCCTTGGGCAATCTCTGGCAATGTAACCTTTGATCTGACAATTTTAGCATCTTCTGGTCTCATAACTCCAATTCCGGCTGTTAACAGCAATGTGTCCTTGATAGCCGCATCGGTAACACACTCTGTTATCGTACCAATCACCATTTTTACACCAAACGCTCAGATCAAAGCACTGTTTGGCTTGGTGATACTCTTTCCTCTTCTTGATTGCTGGATTTGACTTTTGAGCATTGTGGTCCGACCTGCACCACTTATTACCAACAATTTTTGAGTTTTCATTTTTCGATTTTTGTGGTTTTTGATTTCGATTGGATGATGGATCTGATGAACTTTTATTTTCTTTTTGTATATTTTTCAAATTTTTACCTTTTTGTTTTTGTTCCACTTTCTTCTTCAAAGGTTCTTGCTTAGAGCATTCTCCCTTTTCAGTCGATTGTAGAACAGTTTTCTGAAATTTTTCTTTTAATCTCAAAAACAATTTTTGTTTTTCAATTTTTTCTTTTTCATCATCAGATTTCTCATCACAATCTTCAACTTTGACATTATCAAAGTTTGTGACATTGTCACTTATTGGAACTGAATTGATTGGTTTTGGACAGGGAAAATTCACACTGTCTGATGCAGTCACAAAACCTATCAATTTCTTCTCAAGTTCATCAATCTTGCTTCTAGAATTCTCAGCTTCTTTTTCAAACTGAGATATTCTTTCAAGATGAGACTTGATTGAATTTTCATTCTCATTTTTCAAGTTTTCAAGAACAGATTTTTCATTTTCCAGAACTTTTATCTGTTCTTGAAATTCCGTTTCATTTGCTTTCAAGTTTTTGTTCTCAAGCTTTATCCAGAAATCTTCATTTTCTGAGGATTTCTTGTTGCTTTCAAACTCTTTCTCTTTTTCTTTCAAGAACTTATTTTCAGATTTCAAACTGTTCAAACCATCCAACGGTTTGTCATTTTCAGCTTTCAATTTCTCACAATTTTCCTGCAACATAAGAATCTGTTTAATATCAGCTTGCTTCTCGTCTTCCAACTTCTTAACTTTCAATGTCAAACTTTCCGCATCCTTCAAGAGTTTGTCATTATCAGTCTTGAAGCTGTCACATTTGAAGCACACTGCTGCAGAATTTGAAGTTTCATACTTCACAGATTCTTCAACCTTTGACACTTGTACTTTTTCTATCTTATATGTACCTGCTCCAAAGATTGTAACAAAATCAATAGGATTTTCATTATCATCAATATAACAACCTCTTTTCATATCATATATCAAATTTCTTTTTGCTGACCAACAAACATTGATTCTTTTGTTTATTTCTTTTATCACATCTAAACTCAACTCTTCCAAATTCATTTTTATCTTATCCAATATCTCTCTCTTCTTTTCATACTTCTCATAATCGTGATTTTTAAGTTTTCTAATGAATTTATTCAGAGATAATTGTGAAAAATTATATTTTTTTGTCAAAGTTTTCAAGCAATCACCCCATTCAGCTGATAATCCATTAGCAAACTTTGATGTCTTATCAGCTTCTGTTATTACTATTTGATTATCCTTCAAATAGTCAATCAAGCTATCAAAACGTTTCTCTAAATCATCCAAGTTTTCATCTTTCTTACTCAGAAAACATTCGAAACGTTTACTCCAAACCTCTTTGGGTAATTTCTGATAAGAACTACTAAGATATCCTCGATACCAATCATTCAACCTTTTAAGATCATTGTTTTCCTGCTCATCAAACCTCATTGTCATTTTACAGATAATCCCGACAAATCTTTGTTGTTCACAAAAACGAAACAGGTAATAATCACAAAAGCGGACCACCTGTAAAGTTCACAAAAGCGAACTTGATTGTTCACTCGAGCGGACCTACTTGGTAAGTATAAGCGAACCACTACTGATTCCAATAAGCGGATCTCTTGTTCGACTAGAAAAGCGAACCAGATATGTTCGCTGGAGCGAACCAACCTAAGTACGTATGAGCGAACTAGACTGCCAATGGGACAAAAAAACGGACCAGCTGAATCTTTGGAGCGAATCTGTATGAAAATATATCTATGAGCGGATCTATATGGTCACTCGAGCGGACCAGACATCCAAGTGTATACAAAAGCGAATCAGATTGAACGATTGGAGCCGATCTCCTGAAGTTTTGTAACAATAAGCGAATCTCACAAGTTCTTTGGAGCGGACCGTTCAAGCGAACCTATAAGATGTCTGTAAAAGCGAACCACTTTCGGACACACTTTTGACCCACTTTTAGACTGAATTTTGACACCAAATTTTCCAGGGTTTGTCTCTGTACTATTGCGCACAATCCTTGAAATTTTGAGCAAAAATCGAGCTAACGGTAAGAACTCTTCCTCCTGAGCTCTGATACCACTTGTAGGAACGTTTAACCACCTGACGAGTCGATCAGAAGAGTGCTTAGACTGAATCAGAGGCGGAATTCATTGATTCGGTCTTCGTGTAGCTTGATTTCACTATTTAACGTCTCATTTATTGATTTGCTGACAAAATACAAGCTCCGGAGACAAAATGGCAGGGCTTCGCCGTACCTTACAAGACCATCACCTTCACTACTGTGACAACTGGCACAAAACCGGTAACTTCCGTACACTTTGATTATTATTTAATGACTACAATTATGTGCTTAAATGTCAGCATTGACTGATTAGATGCTAAGCAAGTGAATTCATGCACGTTGTATACTACAAAATATTGCTTTATGCAAAAACGAGAGCGTTGCGTCAGAAATATTAGTAAACTCACCGGTAAGACACACTGTGTCAACGGAACTGCAGAAAGCAGTCAGACAATAAAATTAGAGCCTAGGTGTAGGTCCAATAACAAGAATACATTAAAACCCAAGAGTACATACAAGGGTTTAATATATATACTATATGAAAGCAAAAATAAGCACTAAAAAGCACCCGAAACGCACTTTAAGAGCAGAATTTATATAATTCAGCATTTTGGCACTGAAATATTATGCAAAAATGTCGTTTTATTATTCAGAGTATTTCCCTAAGTGTTGGGAATTGAAAGGGTACAAGAAAGGTACTCAAAAGACTCTAAAAAGCGTAATTTAGCACTTTAACGAAACGGTGTCTAACCGAACAACCGGACTTTACCCGGAATATGAAAATATTGCCATAAACATTATTTGTGTTTTTCTGAGCCAGTTAGGGTCCCCGAATACCCTAACACCCGCCATAAAACATGACACACAACTAACCGGGTTAAGCACTTAACTAACTTACTTAACCTAACTAATAAACTAACTAAATGGTTGGAATGGAACTAGAACCCCCCCCCCCCTTGGCCGATTTCGGTCACATTGTGACCATAACTTGTACCATTGTCATTATTTTATTAACCTTGGTCCCATATCTAGAGAACATAAGGTCCTTTGGACCATAACCTTAATTTTTGCCTATAAGTAACAAGTCTTGCACATATGAACATTCACTCTTCACAACACCAAACAACTCTCCTCTCTCCCTCTAGAAAGCTCACGGCCAAACATCCCTAAACATCCATCAATTTTTCGAGCCTTGTTCAAGCCATTCCAAGGTCACTCAAGCGTTAAGGATCATATTCGAGGAGGCTTGGTGCATTCGGAAGGCGAAGGACCTCACTCTATTGCTTTTATCCTCTCATTTTGCGCTTAGATTCTTCCATAGCCTCGAGCTAGTGGTATGTTGCTTAGATCACATTCTTGAACTATTTTGAAGTGGTTAATATGATAAGTAACGGTTAAAACTCGAAATCTTACAAGTTGATGCATTAAAGTCTACTAAAAACACTAATAATGACGGATAAAAGCTCATATGGTGTGTAAATGTTGTAGTAATTGATTAGTGTGGTTATTTGGACCCGATCTATGTTGTGGTAGCTCGGATCATCATTTAACCCGGGTTGGTCATGACCATGGATCATGACATAAGGATGTTTTGGAAGAAACAAGGGTTAAAGGGTGAAACTCTACTACACATGAATCATGAACTTGTGTAAAAAGGAATTTTTCTTGTAAAATGAAGTCTAAACTAATAGATCTAAAGATCTACAAGTGGTATTTTCAAAAAACCCACTGTAAGACGAAACCATGTTTTATAACCGGATCTTTCATGAACTAGAGGTGTTTTTGTGGACAAACAAGAGTGTGGACACTTGTGTAACAAAAGTTTTAACAAAGAAATAATTTTCATAAAAACCGACTAGAAGTTGTGAAACTTCATATTCTTTAAAAATAAGATTTTTAAGAAATTAAACTTATTTATAAAGATAACAAGACTTACTAAATGTGCTAGTAAATTACTACACATTTTTGTAACTATTAAGGTTCATGAACTGGAAGAGATTAGTGATTGTTGTTGATGATTGTTGTTGATAATTGTTGATTGATGATTGTTGATTGATGATTGTTGACGATTTAAAAGAAAATAAACACATGTTTTGAAAACATGGGAAACCTCCATTTTTAGGGGAAACTCTGTCAAAATTTTTATAAATTTTGACACTTGGAAAAAAATATAAGTTTTGAGAAACTTATTCCCTAAAAATGTATTTAAGAGCATTACCAAGGTTTCCCTAATTTTTGGTGATAAGAAACGAGGATTTCTTCAAGAATAAAAATGGATATAAGTATGTATATGTTTGAGAGAAAAATATATATTATTTTACCATCAACTTTTGTGCTAAATGTATGTAGTATGTGCTATACGTGCTAGTGTATAGAGACTTAAAAATACACATACAACATACAAGATACATAATTCGGGTACAAAGTGCAAAACACAAGATACTTATATTAAGTTTAGAGAAAATAATATAAGTAAGATACTTAGTTAAAAATATAAAATATTTTTAACACAAGAATATGTACACAAAAGAGAGTGACTGTACTTGTGCGATGCAAGTCTAGTGACTAACGTTAAGAAAACGCGTATAGGTTACGACGTAAATTAAGGAAATCCGGTGAAGTTTACGACGCACAGGAACGCAAAGTTGTGAGTTCATGCTCCCCCTTTTCTCTTAACTGTTTTCAGTTTTATAACTTCGGGGGTGAAATACATGTTACAAGTATTTTTATGTTTAACAAATGGTATGATAATAAAAAGCACACATGGTGAGAACGAGTACCAAGTGTGTAGTGATATAAGAATACAAGAAACACACTTGGTGAGAAACGACTACCAAGTGTGATGTGATATAAGAATACGGGAAGCGCGCTTGCTGAGAAACGAGAACCAAGTAGGATGCGCTATGAAAAATGATGCGAGAAATCGTGTCACGAATAGGGTAAAGAAGCACCATTAATCAACAATATACCTAGACCGCAGAACAAAAGGTTAGATCTAACGGGTGCCGGGCAGCCACACTCTCGATGAGGGCGAGTATCGAGTAGTGCTTTTGTGTCTCAGAATATACCAACTAAATGCCTAAGGTTTGGTGACTTCCTATGTCGTGTCACATGTTAATGGCTTTGCAACCCATTAACAATCCTGAAACTTACAGGAATACTTTATTTACATAAAGTTTCATACCATACTAAAACTTGATGAATACTTGAGTACGTGGGGTACTCAAGAAAAGCTTGAATTGTACTTCAAGTACGTGGGGTACTCAAGAAAATGGGAATTATACTTGAGTACGTGGGATACTCAAGAAGAATTTGAATCATACATGAGTACGTGGTGTACACATGAAACTGGATTTATGAAAACTCGATTTATTCACAAACTATGTTTTCATACAAAGTATATAAACGTGAAATACAAAACGGCATGAATTCACACCAACATTATGTTGACGTTTTTCCAAAACTCACATGTATTTCAGGTAACTAGGATGGATGTGCGCGTGGTCTTACTTATGCTCGTGGATGTCGCTTACGTTTATCTTTAAATAAAGTGTAAACCTTTGAAGACAATGTTTTATGTTAACTCGCGATGTAAACGCTAACTTATGATTTCAAATTATGGTATTTGAAGTTATTTTCATGAGCATGTAGTATGTTTACCTTTCGTATGCAATGAGAACCTTTCATGATCACACCTCGTGCTTCCGCCGCAGAAAGGGGTGTGACAGATTGGTATCAGAGCTGCGATTGTAGTGAACCAGGATTCCTTCTCGAGTCTAGACTACAATCTCTAGGATCCTATCACGAAAACAATTTTTCAAAGAGTTTTCATTGCATAAAACGTCCCGCGACATCCACTGCTTGAAACTGTTTACATGAGTCTAGAAAAGACACTACGAGACTTAGGGTGCACAGGAGTAGCACTTGTCTTTAACTGGGAAATGACTTGCAATTATGTGTGATAATTAGCATGTACTAGTAGTAGAATGTCACAAGTATATGTGACTTTACCTGAAAGCAATGGCCCATCCGAAGGAAGAAATACGAGGATGAAACGAACTGTGCGGACTGTGCAAGGAGTTACGTAATTATGGATGCATACATAATTATGGAATTCAGTGCACAGAAACCACAGCAAGTCTCGTCATGTATAGATTCCCTCAGTGCAAGCCTACTATGTACTCTGCTGGAGTAATAATTGTTTGATGTCACTTATGTGGTATATATACCGGTGAATATATATGCTACTAATGTCTAGGGTGACGATATCAAGCAAATGTTTAACCCTGTCGTGTTATGTTCTGCCAGAGCATGGCACCCAGGAGAGCTGTGAATGCTCGCAATGGTGATCAACCTCCTCCTCCCCCACTGCCAAGAAATGCTGAATAACTGAACGCCCTACTGGAAGAGAGAATCTCTGCTGCTATCACCCAGTATGAGGCGAACCATACCCAAGACAGTGGAGGGCCAAGCAATGCCAGGTGTAACGGACATGGAGATTCGTCCGGAGGAAACGCAGCTCAAGGTAACCTTAAAACAATTTACTAAGCATGAAGAAAATTATGAACGGTCCTTGTTTCATTATTTCTTCGATTGCTCATAAGTGAATTGGTTGGGTTAATTACAGGCTGCACTTTCAAGCAGTTCCTCGACTGCAAACCAATGAACTACGATGGCACTGGAGGAGCAGTAGCATTTGTGCGTTGGACGGATAAGACTGAGGCCACTATCCGCATGAGCAAGTGTACCGCGGATCAGCAAGTCACTTTCGCTACTGGACTGTTTGTCGATGAAGCACTGACATGGTGGAATTTGCAAGTTCAAACGCTGGGTGATGAAGCCGCGTACGGCATGACTTGGGACGAACTGAAAGAGAAAATGAGAGAGAAGTACTGCTCTCATGCCGAACTCCGAAGATTGGAGACGGAGTTCTGGCACTTGACTATGGTGGGTGCTGACATCAGTGGGTATGCTCGAAGGTTCCATGATTTGTCCAGGGTGATTCCTTACATGGTGACCCCAGAATTTAAGCGCGTAGAACGCTACATTTGGGGTCTGGCCCCGGAATTTCGCGGCATGGTGACTTCAGCCAAACCCCAAACAATCACTGAGGCTGTAACTCTGGCTGTCAGCCTTACTGAAGACTGTGTTTGCATGGAGAAGCTATCTCTGAACCCGGCAGAAAACACCGTGGCGCATGCTGAGTCGTCCGGTGACAAGAAAAGAAAGCATTCAAGCCTGAATCAAGCAACTCGCAACAACAAGGGTTCCAACAAGAAACGTGACACCAACCCCTCTAAGGAGGCAAATGCTGCAGCGAAAGGGTACCAAGGCACCATGCCTAAGTGCCAAAAATGTAAGTATCATCATGATGGAGCTTGTCGCATTCCAAGGTACGACAAATGTGGTAGGTTGGGCCATCAAGCGGAAGAATGTTGGGGTAAGGGAAAGAATCGAAATGGAAACGGTGCTGGTAACAAGAATAGTAACGGGAAGGGGCGGAACCAAGGATGCTTCCGTTGTGGAAGCAATGATCATTTCATGAAAGACTGCCCAAAGAAAGACAATGCTCAGGCTCGAGCATTTGTGATTGGAGCAAAGGACGCACGCGAGGACCCGAACGTGGTCACCGGTACGTTTCTCATTAACAATCACTTTGCATCCATATTATTTGACACCGGTGCCGATTATAGTTTCATGTCCGTGGAATTTAAATGTACGCTTGGGATAGAGTCTAGTAGATTGGATATTCCCTATTCCATAGAATTAGCCAATGGTAAACTTGTTGAATCGGGCGAAGTTGTTAGAGATTGCACGCTAGAAGTTGGTGAACGAAGATTTAGCATCGACCTCTTACCTATTCAATTGGGTAGCTTCGATGTGGTAGTCGGAATGGACTGGTTGTCCAAGAACAAAACTGAGGTTATTTGTCATGAGAAAATCATTCGCATCCCTTTAGCGAATGAGGAAACTCTCATCGTACATGGAGAAAAGCGAGACGCGCCTCTTCGAATCATCAGTTGCATTAAGGCACAAAAGTGCTTAAGGAAAGGATGTGTTGCCTTCCTAGCACACGTTGTAGATAAGAAGGTTGAGGAGCCGAAACTCGAAGATATTCCTGTGGTGAAGGAATTCCCTGATGTTTTTCCCGAAGATCTGCCAGGACTACCTCCGCAACGACAAGTCGAATTCCGTATAGACTTGGTTCCAGGAGCGGCTCCTGTAGCCAAGGCACCCTATCGACTTACACCGTCTGAAATGCAAGAATTATCTACACAACTTCAGGAGTTGTTGGATAAAGGATTCATAAGGCCAAGCTTCTCGCCCTGGGGAGCTCCAGTATTGTTCGTGAAGAAGAAGGATGGAACTCTGCGAATGTGCATCGATTACAGAGAACTGAACAAACTCACTATCAAGAATCGGTACCCACTACCGAGGATTGATGACTTATTTGATCAGTTGCAAGGATCAAGCTACTATTCCAAGATCGACCTTCGATCTGGATATCATCAGTTAAGGATACAAGAAGAAAGCGTACCAAAAACTGCATTCAGAACACGCTATGGACATTACGAGTTTCTTGTGATGCCATTCGGGCTGACGAATGCACCAGCGGTCTTTATGGATCTGATGAACCGCGTATGCAAACCATATCTCGATAAATTCGTGATTGTATTTATCGACGATATCCTGATCTACTCTCGGACGAAAGAAGAGCATGAGCAACACCTCAGGACCATTCTAGAGCTACTGAAGAAAGAGAAACTGTATGCAAAGTTCTCAAAGTGCGAATTCTGGATTCACGAAGTACAATTTCTTGGTTACGTGGTGAATGAGAAGGGCATTCATGTAGACCCGTCCAAGATTGAAGCCATAAAGAATTGGGAAGCCCCCAAAACCCCGACTGAAGTTCGACAATTTTTGGGCTTAGCGGGCTACTATAGGCGATTCATCGAGAATTTCTCAAAAATAGCTCAGCCACTAACTGCCCTTACGCAGAAAGACAAGAAGTATGACTGGGGTGTTAAACAAGAAGAAGCTTTTCAGCTACTCAAAAGCAAGCTATGCGATGCACCAATATTGTCACTACCCGAAGGCACGGAAGACTTCGTGGTGTATTGCGACGCTTCTCGACAAGGACTAGGTTGCGTGCTCATGCAACGCCAAAAGGTCATCGCTTACGCTTCAAGGCAATTGAAGGTACACGAAAGAAACTATACCACTCACGACCTGGAGCTGGGCGCAGTGGTATTCGCCTTGAAAATCTGGCGACACTATCTATATGGTACTCGATGTACAATCTTCACAGATCACAAAAGCCTGCAACACATATTTGATCAGAAGGAATTGAATATGCGCCAGCGGCGATGGGTCGAGCTGCTAAATGATTACGACTGTGAGATTAAGTACCACCCAGGAAAGGCAAAGATTGTAGCGGACGCGTTGAGCCGAAAAGAAAGGGTTAAGACCCTAAGGGTTCGAGCATTGGAAATGACTATTCGAACGAACCTCACTTCGCGTATTCGTGACGCACAACAAGAAGCCCTTAAGGTGGAAAACTGCAAAGCTGAATACCTCCGAGGTGCATTGAAGTACATGGCGCCAAATGAAGAGGGAGCCTTATACTTTAAAAAGCGTATTTGGGTTCCGCTCTATGGTGGCCTACGAGAAGTCATCCTTGATGAAGCGCACAAGTCAAGATACTCGATCCATGTTGATGCACGGAATGTCTGTTGACTGCGTCTACATGAAGTCTGAAGTCAAGATTGGTCTAAAGGGGTTTAAAGTGTAAATATTGGGTAATATAGACATAGGATCGCTTATTAGTCATGTATGTTTTATGAACCGCTTTTGTGTCATGGTTTAGAATCGCTTTTAGGGAATGTGTGTGGATCGCTTATATGACACTGGTGCTGGATCGCTTATTGAACGGTTCATAATGTGTAACGGTGTATGTATGTGCTGAGGTGCCGAAACTCTGCTGGAATTTTATTAGAAAGCAATACAAACACAAGGAATTGAAAGGATTAGCTGTTGTTACTTTACTTACGTTGATTCCGCCTTCGTATGTGAAGATGAACTACTTCGACTGACTTTTCGGGTCATAGAACGGTCCAACAAGTGGTATCAGAGCTCAGGATGAGGAGTTCATACTACGACAGCAAAAATCAGCAGAAATCTTTCTTTTCTACTCACTTTCTCTCATATTTTTTTTCGGTTTTCAGTGGTTCCAACGGTCAAAATTGTCTAAAATTTGAATATAACGTGTAAAACACATTTTTAACAAACCCTAGAAAAATTCAGGTGAAAATACGGGTTAAAAATGGTTAAAACAGGTTAAAATCGGTCGATCGCTTTTTCGGACGTAGGATCACTTTTCTGGACCTAACATACTTGAACCGCTTATACGATCACATTAGGACCGCTTTCCGGACAATTTGACTCTCTAGATCGCTCGAACGGACAACAGTGTTGAACCGCTCGAACGATCATACTTGGACCGCTCATACGAACAAGTCAGGTTCGCTCCAACAAACGAAAGTTGGATCGCTTTTGTGACAGTACTTGAACCGCTCGAACGGACAGTTTTGAAACCGCTCGAAAGATCATACTCTGGTTCGCTCGAACGAACATACTCTCGGTCGCTTATTTGACATATTGTGGATCGTTCGAGAGGATTTTGTCATTAGTGTCTGGTCCGCTTTTACGAACATATTCTGGACCGCGTTTCTGTCAAACTGTTTAGACAGGATTGTTTTTGTGAACTGATATTTTTCAAAACCAAAATTTTTCTAAGTGTTGTTTGATTTTGCAGGTACAATCAAAATGGATGATATTTTCTTAAACCCGTTCAGTGATATGTACGCATTCTCAGGTAGTACGGACAACAACGATACGTCATCAAGCAATAAAGATAAAAGTCCGCCGAAAGAAAGAAAGAAAGAAGCATGGGAGTCCGAGAGCGCATTCGGAACATTCAACAAACCCCCAAAGCTTATGGCTATAGAGGATTATAGTAGGTGGGCAACTAAGTTTGAGGATTGGATGATGGCATTTGCATTTCCAAGCTGGAAAAGCATGAAAAATGGCTATGCAAATGGCAAGAAGAATGGTGAAGCGTTGAGATCAACTGAAGAAATTGATGCTTTTGTGGCAGAACAAAAATGTGTAGCCTTGCTTTTCCAATCTGTCCGAGAAGATATCATTTCCCTGATCGATTACACAAATGCACAAGATTTGTGGAAAAAACTGAAAGCAAAATGTATTGGAAGCGAGGAAATTGTAAAGAATAAGAAGAAACTTCTTCGGAAAGAATTTGATATGTTTGGGTGTATGAAAAATGAATCAGTGGGTAAAATGATTGAACGGTTTGGTCATCTTAAGCTGGAACTTGTTCGACATGGGATCAATTATCCTGATGATGAGATAGTTGATAAATTGTTTGATTCACTACCTGATGAGATGGATTGGAGATATTATGCATTGATGTTAAAGAACACTATTGCTCCTGACCAATTGAAACCAGATGTTGTGATTGAAAAACTTGAAAGTCATGAGCTAGAGTTGAAGAAATCATACAAAGTTAATCACTCATCCTATCAGCAGAATCTGGATTTGTATTATCCAAAAAGCTTGATGCCGAAAGCTTCTTCTCCGAAAACGGCATTTTCTGCTGAGAATGTTTCTTCAACAAACAAAGAAAGTCAAAGCAGTTCAAGTAGTGGAAGTCACAGTGGGTATCACAGTGGATCTACGTCTTCTACAAATCGTTCTGATGCAAAGTTTTCGTGTAACATTGCAATCGATTTGAAGAATGCACAAAACTTTGACGAAGAATCGGCCAAACAACAGATGGTTTTTCTAGCGTCTGTTTTAGAGTCCTATGAAGGTTTGGTAGCCGGGAAGATAGGAAATACAAATTTGACCAAAGAAGACTACGATCAGATAGATCCCGAGGAAATGGAGCTTATTGACATTCGTTGGGCAATGGCGAGTGCTGTGCGACGTGCGCAACGTTTTATGGAAATTACCGGGAGGAAATCAATTGGTGGTCCGTCAACAAAGCTTGGGTTCGATAAGTCAAAAGTGACGTGTTTTAAGTGCAAACAAAAGGGCTATTTCAAGCGAGAGTGTCGGAATGCATATGTTGATGAATCTGAAAATCCATTTCGTGACGATTATTATAAGAAAGCTATATACCATCAAAATAAATCGGAGCCGCCCAGACTAAAGCAGGCTGAAGAGCAAAGAGAAAAGTCAAGGGCTTTAGCTGTGATCTATGATGATGAAGGTTACGATTGGAGCAAAGAGGTGTTGCCGGAAGATGATGCCATTGGTTATGCTTTCATGGCAAGTCAAGATGAACCGATTCCTTGGAAGGATGATCGAACAGAGGAACAGAAGTACCAATACAGGAAGTTGATTGCTGAAACAAAGATTATCAGACTTTCTGGTGTGTACTTGGAAGCAAGAAGAGCAAATCGTTGGGATCCAGACAGGGAGTGTTATCTTGATCGGTATGGCAATGTGGCAGTTGATGACAAAACGCTAGATATTGAAGCCATCATTCAGGAGTACAAAGAAGATGATGAATACTGGCAGCATAAGTGGTGGGGAACACCAACTTCGAAGATGATTGAAGAGGAGAAAGAAAAAGAGAGAAAGGAAAAAGAAGAGAGAGAGAAGAAAGAAAATGCAGAGACTGAGAGATCAAAGATGGTTGATACGGAAAATTCAGAGAAAGTGGCTGACCAAGTGCTAGCTGCGAAAGCACTTGAGGTAGATTCTATTTCTGTTTCTGAGTCAAAAGAGAAGTTCAGTCAAAGTGTGTCAACATCCAGATCAGGTAACAAAGTCGATGGAAATGTTGACTGCAAAAATTGCAACAAACAATGCAATTTTTGTAGTACAGTCACGTATTTGAATGATGAGAAATTGAAAAATCTGAAATCAAAAGTTAAAACTTTTGAAGATCAGATTCTTGATCGTGACACAGAGTTAAAAGTTTCAACTGAACGGTTTAATGAATTAACCACTAAATGTGACAAAATTACAACTGAAAATGAAAAGTTAATTCTAGAAAACCGTCAGATCTCCGAAAAATTTGAGAAACTTAAAAGTGTTGTGAAAGACAGTGATGATCGAAACGGAAAAACATTCAAAGAAAACGAACATCTAAGAGCTGTGTTGCAATTAAAAGAAAAATCAATTAATGAACAACTGGATGAGATTGCAAATTTAAAACTTAAGGTTAAAGAAATTGAGATTGAAAATGAAAGAATTCAGTTGAAATTAAACAGTTATAGCTCAGCTAGCTTTGTTTTGCAGCACATCGTTCCCAAACCTATAGGAAAAAACAAAGCTGGTGAGGATGTGTTTTCTGATGGAACGGGTGTAGGGTTTCACAAAGTTCCACCGCCAATTTTAGACAACTACACGAAAAAGCAGTCTAGTTTGATGGAAATTGAGGAAGAAAGTGATGTTACACTTCCTGAGAACATTGATGTCACGTTCACGTCTTCCAATGAAGAGGGTGTCCAAAATGATGTGGTGAAAAGTGTGATAGACAAAGTGCTTAAACCGGATTGTGACACTTCTGAGGAGGATGGTGTTTTCTAGATAAATACATTCCGAAGCAAAAGTCCAAAAAAAACTTATATGATGAATCTGATCTTGTCATGTACAAGATGTCGGGATCGGATAAGTTGTTTTCGGATTCTGAGTTTCCATTAGAGAATGTTAATCTGAAAAAACTGACAAATGTTTTCAAACTGGTTGAAGTCGAGTTGTCAGCAGTAAATAATCTGAGTCAAAAGAAAGAAAGGGTTTACAACAAGAAAGCTGTTTATCCACCACGTTTTTACAATAACAACAGAAACAATTGGTCGGGTGGTTATCAGGGGGGTAAACCATTTTATAAAAGAAATGTTTCAAACAAGAGGTATGTTGAAAAGAAAAAGTTTGTGAATAGTTCAAGTTCACTTGCTGATGAAGAAAAAGAAATTTTTACAAAATCAAACAAAGAATTTTTTGAGAAGAGAGCTTCACAGGCTCAGTCTGAAGGCACGAGTAGGGAAACTGATACTCGTACGTGTTTTAGATGTGAACAGGTTGGTCATATTGCACGAAAGTGTACATATGTGAAGCCTAAGACTGAAGCTGTGAAAGTTCAACAAAAGAAAGTTGATGTGAAGGGAAAAACACCGATGTATGTTGAGAAGAAAATTGTTGGGAAGAAAAATGTTCAAATTGACAACTTGAATGTAAAAGCTGAACCCGTAAAGAAGCTGGTATATCAAAATGATAAAATTTATAAGAGGGTTGCAGTAGCTCAACAGGTGTGGAAACCTAAAATTGAACCTAAAGTTGAGAAGAAAGTTTCAACTTCTGAGGTGAAAAAGGCTGAAGAATCAATTACGGTTGATTATGATGCACAATTTCCACCTCTTAAGTCTAAGAATTTCAAAATTCAAATTGCTAAAGTCACGGTTACACCTAAGGCTGATAAGGCCTGGGTGGACACCATGTTTGACTAAACAGTTTGAATTGCCGGAGCTTCCTGGATTGCGAAGCATGAATCGGCATTTTTTTTTTTTTTGAAGTTGCTTAATTGATGATTTGTTATGTGCAGGATCTTCCAAAACTTGTATCCAGGTGGATAATGGATAGTGGAGCTTCAAGGCATATGACAGGGAAGACCGCATTGCTGTATGATGTGAATGACATTAATGGTGGTTATGTGGGTTTTGCGGGTAATCAAGGAGGCAGGATCATAGGTGAAGGCACATTATCAAATGGCATTATCACGTTTGAGAGAGTAAACTACATCGCTGAGCTGGAGAACAACCTACTGAGTATCTCCCAGATCTGTGACAGGATGTATACTACTCATTTCACCGACAAAGAATGTTTGATCTTGAAACCGGGATTTGTGATACCTGAAGAGTGGATCATCATGAGGGCACCAAGAGTCAACGATCTGTACGTGTTGGACATGAGCGTTGCTACTACAACCACGGGTCAGGCTCATTGTTTTGTGTCCAGAGCAACGGAGAAGGAGTCAAGGTTATGGCACAGAAAGATGGGGCATATTCATTTAAGGAAAATGAATCACTTAGTGCATAACGA
Organism: Helianthus annuus; assembly: GCF_002127325.2. Lineage (NCBI taxonomy): Eukaryota > Viridiplantae > Streptophyta > Magnoliopsida > Asterales > Asteraceae > Helianthus > Helianthus annuus. The sequence continues at coordinate 58,164,661 of NC_035437.2, forward strand.
CTTGGTCACCGGAGTGAATATTAAAGGTTTTCATCTGGAAGGGGAGTGCATAAGCTGTGTCAGAGGTAAACAGAAGAAAAAGTCACACCCTACAAAACAAGTCAATTCAGTTTCGAGGCCTTTGGAAAGACTTCACATGGATTTGTTCGGTCCAGTGAATGTTAAAAGTATAACAGGAGATTCTTACTGTTTGGTCGTGACTGATGACTACTCCAGATTTTCGTGGGTCATGTTCTTGAAAACGAAAGACGAAACCTTTGATAGTTTGGTAGTGTTGTTTATGAAAATTGAGAATCTGTACCAGAGACCGATTTGTAGAATTCGAAGTGACAATGGTACTGAGTTCAAAAACAGTAAGATGGAGGAATACTGTGATGAAAGAGGTATACTGCATGAGTTTAGTGCTCCGTACACTCCTCAGCAAAATGGAGTTGCAGAACGAAAGAACCGGACGCTAATCGAGACAGCCAGAACGATGCTTGCAGATTCCAAGTTACCAATCAATTTCTGGGCTGAAGCTGTTTCTGCTGCATGCTATACTCTCAATAGAGTTCTTACTGTGAAGAAGTTCAACAAGACGTGTTTTGAGCTAATCAATAAACGCAAGCCGAATTTGAAATATCTAGAACCGTTTGGGTCACCCTGTACGGTAATAGAGCCGAAGGGCAAGCTTGGTCCGAAGAACTTTGAAGGAATATTTGTTGGATATTCAGGTCCTACACGACGTGTCTTTGTTCCTAGTGAAAAGCGTATTATTGAAGCAGCAAATGTTGAATGTCAGGGTTATACAATGCCGCCTCAGAATCCTGGTGATTCATGGTGTTTTAATTATGACAAACTTTGGGAATCGTTTGACATGAGAGAAGAATCAGAGGAAGAGGAAGATTTCTTTGATGAGCTGGATATTTTACGAGAATATGAATCGTCGCTTAGGTTTCCAGCAGAGTATTCTAGCAGATCTCGGGAGACGTCAAATGATGATGAAGCAGGTCCTAGTAACGCTGGTGAACATGATGATGAAGTTGCTCCTGGTAATCAGTCGGAGGTGAATGATGATCAAGAAGCTGAAAACATGCCAGTTTTTGACCATGGTGATTCAGATCTTGAGGGGGAGCAGATCCAGTTGTCAAGTCAAACAAACGAAGTTGGTGAACAAGATGCAGAGCAGAATGTTACTAATCTGCAGGGAAATGTAGAAGTTCCAAGCGAAGTGATGCCGCGAACTCTTTCTTATCATCCAGAGGAGTTGATAATAGGAGAATTGCAATCAGGCGTTCGGACGAGACGTCAAATTGACCAGGGCTTAACATGTTTTTATTCTAAAGTAGCACCTTTACAAACTGAATTTTCATTAAGTTGTTTTATCTCTCAGGTCGAACCGCGGACATACAAAGAGGCGCTTACTGAAGACTCTTGGGTCATAGCGATGCAAGAAGAATTAAGTCAGTTTGAGAAGTTAGGTGTATGGAAGTTGGTTGATTTACCGGATGGTCAGAGAAAAATCAATACAAAATGGGTTTTCAAATGTAAGAGGGACGACAGAGGAGTGGTAGTAAGGAACAAAGCTCGACTCGTTGTTCAGGGCTTTAGTCAACAGGAGGGGATTGATTTTACCGAAGTCTATGCTCCTGTCGCACGACTAGAGGCTATCAGAATTTTCCTAGCATTTGCGTCTTGGAAGAATTTCAAAGTATTTCAGTTAGATGTTAAATCAGCGTTTCTTTATGGGAAGGTCAAAGAGGAGGTTTATGTTGGTCAGCCGTCGGGCTTTACTGACCCAATCCACAAGAACAAAGTTTATCTGCTGGACAAAGCGTTGTACGGTCTACATCAGGCGCCGAGAGCCTGGTACGAGACTTTGTCTCAACACCTACTCGCTAACCAGTTTATACAAATTTATGATTGTACAAATTTATGTAGACGATATTATTTTTGGGTCGACGAATGAGAAATTATGCAAAGATTTCAAACAGGTGATGAAGCAGAAATTTGAAATGTCTTCAATGGGGGAGATGAAATTCTTTCTGGGACTACAAGTTGAACAACTTCCTGAAGGGATTTTCATTCATCAAACGAAGTACGTGCATGATATTCTGGAGAAATTTGGAATGTCAAGTTCTACTCCAGCTGCTACCCCACATGCGATAAATCATGGTATTCACCCAGATCTCACCGGAGACAGGGTTGATGAGACACTTTATCGATCCATGATAGGTTCTTTGATGTACCTAACTGCTTCACGTCCTGACATCATGTACCCAACGTGCCTCGCAGCAAGATTTCAGTCTAACCCGAGAGATTCGCACATGATTATTGTGAAGAGGATTTTACGTTATTTGAAAGGCACACCCACATTGGGGTTGTGGTATCCTCGCAATGGCGATTTTACACTCGAAGGGTTTTCCGATTCAGATTTCGGATGCTGCAAAGTTAATGCGAAATCAACAACTGCAGGATGCCAGTTTTTTGGACCAAGATTGGTTACTTGGCAGTGTAAGAAACAAACATCTGTGGCGCTATCTACATGCGAAGCAGAGTATGTGTCTGCTAGCAGTTGCTGCTCTCAGATCCTGTGGATACAGCAACAGATGCGCGACTACGGTTTGCAGTTTCTTAACACACCTCTGTTTGTTGATAATGAGGCCGCGATTAATATAACTAAAAACCCAGTACATCACGCTAAAACTAAACATATTGAGATTCGTCATCACTTTATTCGCGATTGTTTCGAGAAAAAGTTGATACGAATTGAGAAAATCCACACTGACGAACAAAAAGCTGATTTGCATACCAAAGCTTTTGATAAAAATCGCTTTCAATATTTGTTAAAACTTAATGGTATGAAATTGCTTTCGGTGTCGGATGGGGTTGTGAGCGTTGATGAGAGTACTGTTGCGGATGAAGATGAGAAACAATCTGCGATGGTTTGTCGATTTTTTACGTGTTTTGGTATTTAGGGGGAGATAGATAGTTGTACATATTTTATTTTCAGAAAAATACAAAAACAGTAAAAAATGCAAAAATCCAAAAACATGATAAAATTGAAAAAGAGCTTGTGTATATAGGGAAAATGATAGTACATCAGCTAGACAATTACAGTATGCTAAAGATTTGGAAAGATAAAATGAGTTAAACAGTCTCACTAATGATGTGTCGATAGGTTTTTGTACATTTAGTAGATTTATTCGGGATATAAACCTAAAATTTCAAAATAGTGAAATTCGTGGGGAACACTACTTGGATATATAGGTAACCCCTGAAATCTCGTTTGACAGGTCTCGTATTCTGATATACTAGGTGTTTATACTCTATGATGTCTGGGGTATTATTCCGGGACTTCTGCTGAACGGTGGTTCTGACCTAGTCCCTGACTAATACTTTCACCCAAATGCTTGAAACATAGCATAAAGCCCTCAGCTGATTAGACAATAAAATTGATAATCAGTTGTTGTAGCTAAAAGATTCTCTAAAGGGAACACATTGCAAAGTCGAAGCTGATATCTCTCTGCTGAACGGAAGTTCTGACCTGAGATCCCTCAGTTCTCGCATACCCTAATTTATGTACAGACATCATTGTAGTATCTTTGCCTGTAAGACTGAATATTGGGATTCTGGATACGGGAGTATATTCAAGAGGTGGGACACATGAATCGATCTATGTTCTTAAAACACTTAAACAGTATCCTCAATAGATTGAAGTTTGTATGAAAATTTAAGATGGATCAGTATATCGACAATCGAGGTGAATTGTTTAAATCTGAATATGTAATATAGCTTAACGGTACTTGTAATTTGTCTGAAAAGCTGATATGATTCCCTGACACGCTCGCCAAAAACAAATTTGTAAATAGTTTGTTTTCTGCAATTTAAGTTTCCTGTTATTTCATTTCTTAGTTTAGAACATTCTAAAATCCAAAAAGATTTTATTTCTGCTTTATTTTAGACAAACCAGAGTGGAAAGTTGATTGTCGGATTCTAGTAAAATGAAGCAGATGCAGGAGATTCTGAGCTGAAGATCGAGGAGAGCTTACATTGTTGGAAAATATGTGTTTTCAAAAGTTTCAAACAAGTTCATTAAGTTGATACTTGTTATTTTGTTTCAGAAGATTGGAAAATTGCTTTACTAAATCAGTTTGTTTCGTCAAAAGATCAACCAGGGTCATTAAATTGGACTTGGTAGATTAATCAAGTATTCAGGGTCATTAATTTGAACTTGAAAACTTGAGTGGATTTATAAAACTGATTGAAGTTGTGTTTATTGTTTGATAAGATAGAATGTAATGTTATCAGTTGAGAAACAGGTTTGGATGATAGTTCCCAACGGAGGCAATTTGCAAAAGCTTAAACTAGATATCTCAAGATTCCAGCATAATGAGAGGGGGAGTCAGTGAGAGGGGGAGTCTGGATCAAGAGCTAATGGGAAGCTTGTAGATAAAGCTAGAAGTAAATCTGAGAACTTGTGAAGAATGTTTGAGGTGACAGACAGAGTTGGTGAAAAGTCAAAGACTAAAGACTATGGATCTGAAGATGCTAAAAAGACTACGTGAACATCCAAGGGGAGTCTGTTGATGCACGGAATGTCTGTTGACTGCGTCTACATGAAGTCTGAAGTCAAGATTGGTCTAAAGGGGTTTAAAGTGTAAATATTGGGTAATATAGACATAGGATCGCTTATTAGTCATGTATGTTTTATGAACCGCTTTTGTGTCATGGTTTAGAATCGCTTTTAGGGAATGTGTGTGGATCGCTTATATGACACTGGTGCTGGATCGCTTATTGGACTGTCACATAAGCGACCCAGGTTGTCTATAAATAGGTTGAACGGTTCATAATGTGTAACGGTGTATGTATGTGCTGAGGTGCCGAAACTCTGCTGGAATTTTATTAGAAAGCAATACAAACACAAGGAATTGAAAGGATTAGCTGTTGTTACTTTACTTACGTTGATTCCGCCTTCGTATGTGAAGATGAACTACTTCGACTGACTTTTCGGGTCATAGAACGGTCCAACAATCCATCCAGGATCGGACAAGATGTATCAAGACTTAAAAGAATACTATTGGTGGCCGAGACTCAAGAGCGACGTTACTGTCTATGTTGGAAAGTGCCTGACCTGCGCTAAGGTTAAGGCTGAATATCCGAAACCGTCTGGCCTACTACAACAACCAGAGATTCCCGTATGGAAGTGGGAACAGATCTCGATGGACTTCATAACAAAGTTACCTAGAACCCCTAGAGGGCATGATATGATATGGGTGATTGTCAATCGGCTAACGAAATCTGCGCATTTCCTACCAATCCGGGAGAAGGATAGCAGCGGAAAGCTTGCAGCGATATACTTAAAGGAAATTGTCACGCGGCATGGAGTGCCAATCTCCATTATTTCAGACAGAGATGGACGCTTTGTCTCAAGAATCTGGCAATCATTCCAAGAAGCCTTTGGGTCTCAGCTAGATCTGAGCACGGCATCCCATCCACAGACAGCGGCTAGAGCAAACGGACTATACAAACATTGGAAGATATGCTTCGCGCATGTGTCATGGATCTAGGCGGCAGCTGGGATACTCACCTACCTTTGGTTGAGTTTTCCTACAATAACAGTTATCATACAAGCATAAAGGCCGCGCCGTTCGAAGCTCTGTATGCCGCAAGTGCCGATCGCCCCTATGTTGGGCAGACGCCGGTGACAAGCGTATGGTTGGCCCTGAACTAGTACAAGAGACGACCGACAAGATTGCGCAGATCCGAGAGCGCATTAAGGCGGCTCGAGATCGACAGAAGAGCTACGCTGATCAAAAACGAAAACCCTTAGAATTCGAGGTGGGAGACAAAGTGTTGTTAAAAGCCTCACCTTGGAAGGGCGTAGTCAGATTTGGAAAGCGTGGAAAGCTGAATCCAAGATACATCGGACCATTCAGAATATTGAAAAGAATTGGTACCGTGGCATACAAGTTGGAGTTACCGGGAGAACTTAATGGAGTACATGATACGTTTCATGTATCCAACCTGAAGAAGAGTCCAACACAAGAAAACGTGATCATCCCGTTGGATGAAGTGCATGTTGATGAAGCCCTCCAATTTACAGAAAAACCTGTTGAGGTTACCGACTAGAAAGTCAACAAGACCAGGAGGAGCAGTGTGAAACTTGTCAAAGTACATTGGAACTCTAAGCATGGGCCCGAATACACATGGGAACGCGAAGACCAGTTCAAGGAAAAGTACCCCCACCTATTCAAAGAGACTCCTGCGAGGGTTAGTTCATCCTGAATTTCGGGACGAAATTCTTTTAACAGGGGGAGACTGTGACAACTGGCACAAAACCGGTCACTTCCGTACACTTTGATTATTATTTAATGACTGCAATTATGTGCTTAAATGTCAGCATTGACTGATTAGATGCTAAGCAAGTGAATTCATGCACGTTGTATACTACAAAATATTGCTTTATGCAAAAACGAGAGCGTTGCGTCAGAAATATTAGTAAACTCACCGGTAAGACACACTGTGTCAACGGAACTACAGAAAGCAGTCAGGCAATAAAATTAGAGCCTAGGTGTAGGTCCAATAACAAGAATACATTAAAACCCAAGAGTACATACAAGGGTTTAATATATATACTATATGAAAGCAAAAATAAGCACTAAAAAGCACCCGAAACGCACTTTAAGAGCAGAATTTATATAATTCAGCAATAATTCAACATTTTGGCACTGAAATATTATGCAAAAATGTCGTTTTATTATCCAGAGTATTTCCCTAAGTGTTGGGAATTGAAAGGGTGCAAGAAAGGTACTCAAAAGACACTAAAAAGCGTAATTTAGCACTTTAACGAAACGGTGTCTAACCGAACAACCGGACTTTACCTGGAATATGAAAATATTGCCATAAACATTATTTGTGTTTTTCTGAGCCAGTTAGGGTCCCCGAATACCCTAACACCCGCCATAAAACATGACACACAACTAACCGGGTTAAGCACTTAACTAACTTACTTAACCTAACTAATAAACTAACTAAATGGTTGGAACGGAACTAGAACCCCCCCCCCCCTTGGCCGATTTCGGTCACATTGTGACCATAACTTGTACCATTGTCATTAATTTATTAACCTTGGTCCCATATCTAGAGAACATAAGGTCCTTTGGACCATAACCTTAATTTTTGCCTATAAGTAACAAGTCTTGCACATATGAACATTCACTCTTCACAACACCAAACAACTCTCCTCTCTCCCTCTAGAAAGCTCACGGCCAAACATCCCTAAACATCCATCAATTTTTCGAGCCTTGTTCAAGCCATTCCAAGGTCACTCAAGCGTTAAGGATCATATTCGAGGAGGCTTGGTGCATTCGGAAGGCGAAGGACCTCACTCTATTGCTTTTATCCTCTCATTTTGCGCTTAGATTCTTCCCTAGCCTCGAGCTAGTGGTATGTTGCTTAGATCACATTCTTGAACTATTTTGAAGTGGTTAATATGATATGTAACGGTTAAAACTCGAAATCTTACAAGTTGATGCATTAAAGTCTACTAAAAACACTAATAATGATGGATAAAAGCTCATATGTTGTGTAAATGTTATAGTAATTGATTAGTGTGGTTATTTGGACCCGATCTATGTTGTGGTAGCTCGGATCATCATTTAACCCGGGTTGGTCATGATCATGGATCATGACACAAGGATGTTTTGGAAGAAACAAGGGTTAAAGGGTGAAACTCTACTACACATGAATCATGAACTTGTGTAAAAAGGAATTTTTCTTGTAAAATGAAGTCTAAACTAATAGATCTAAAGATCGACAAGTGGTATTTTCGAAAAACCCACTGTAAGACGAAACCATGTTTTATAACCGGATCTTTCATGAACTAGAGGTGTTTTTGTGGACAAACAAGAGTGTGGACACTTGTGTAACAAAAGTTTTAACAAAGAAATAATTTTCATAAAAACCGACTAGAAGTTGTGAAACTTCATATTCTTTAAAAATAAGATTTTTAAGAAATTAAACTTATTTATAAAGATAACAAGACTTACTAAATGTGCTAGTAAATTACTACACATTTTTGTAAGTATTCAAGTTCATGAAATGGAAGAGATTAGTAATTGTTGTTGATGATTGTTGTTGATAATTGTTGATTGATGATTGTTGACGATTTAAAAGAAAATAAAGACATGTTTTGAAAACATGGGAAACCTCCATTTTTAGGGGAAACTCTGTCAAAATTTTTATAAATTTTGACACTTGGAAAAAAATATAAGTTTTGAGAAACTTATTCCCTAAAAATGTATTTAAGAGCATTACCAAGGTTTCCCTAATTTTTGGTGATAAGAAACGAGGATTTCTTCAAGAATAAAAATGGATATAAGTATGTATATGTTTGAGAGAAAAATATATATTATTTTACCATCAACTTTTGTGCTAAATGTATATAGTATGTGCTATACGTGCTAGTGTATAGAGACTTAAAAATACACATACAACATACAAGATACATAATTCCGGTGCAAAGTGCAAAACACAAGATACTTATATTAAGTTTAGAGAAAATAATATAAGTAAGATACTTAGTTAAAAATATAAAATATTTTTAACACAAGAATATGTACACAAAAGAGAGTGACTGTACTTGTGCGATGCAAGTCTAGTGACTAACGTTAAGAAAACGCGTATAGGTTACGACGTAAATTAAGCAAATCCGGTGAAGTTTACGACGCACAGGAACGCAAAGTTGTGAGTTCATGCTCCCCCTTTTCTCTTAAATGTTTTCAGTTTTATAACTTCGGGGGTGAAATACATGTTACAAATATTTTTATGTTTAACAAATGGTATGATAATAAAAAGCACACTTGGTGAGAACGAGTAACAAGTGTGTAGTGATATAAGAATACAAGAAACACACTTGGTGAGAAACGAGTACCAAGTGTGATGTGATATAAGAATACGGGAAGCGCGCTTGGTGAGAAACGAGAACCAAGTAGGATGCGCAATGAAAAATGATGCGAGAAATCGTGTCACGAATAGGGTTAAGAGCCACCATTAATCAACAATATACCTAGACCGCAGAACAAAAGGTTAGATCTAACGGGTGTCGGGCAGCCACACTCTCGGTGAGGGCGAGTATCGAGTAGTGCTTTTGTGTCTCAGAATATACCAATTAAATGCCTAAGGTTTGGTGACTTCCTATGTCGTGTCACATGTTAATGGCTTTGCAACCCATTAACAATCCTGAAACTTACAGGAATACTTTATTTACATAAAATTTCATACCATACTAAAACTTGATGAATACTTGAGTACGTGGGGTACTCAAGAAAAGCTTAAATTGTACTTGAAGTACGTGGGGTACTCAAGAAAATGGGAATTATACTTGAGTACGTGGGGTACTCCAGAAGAATTTGAATTATACATGAGTACGTGGTGTACACATGAAACTGGATTTATGAAAACTCGATTTATTCACAAACTATGTTTTCATACAAAGTATACAAACGTGAAATACAAAACGGCATGAATTCACACCAACATTATGTTGACGTTTTTCCAAAACTCACATGTATTTCAGGTAACTAGGATGGATGTGCGCGTGGTCTTACTTATGCTCGTGGATGTCGCTTACGTTTATCTTTAAATAAAGTGTAAACCTTTGAAAACAATGTTTTATGTTAACTCGCGATGTAAACGCTAACTTATGATTTCAAATTATGGTATTTGAAGTTATTTTCAAGAGCATGTAGTATGTTTACCTTTCGTATGCAATGAGAACCTTTCATGATCACACCTCGTGCTTCCGCCGTAGAAAGGGGTGTGACAACTACTACTAGATTCGCTCATGTGTCCCCTATATATAGTCATGGTGGGTTCGCTTATATGGACATGTCCGTATTAGCGGACCTGACATAAAAGCGGACCTCCTATGTCCGTATAAGCGGACCTCCTATTATATGGTCATATAAGCGAACCTAGCACACTAAACACCTACAATCTCCTGTTTTCTTGTACAATGTGCCCAAAAATAACATTCTAAGACAAAGACTTGATCCAAGACGAAATCAACAGAAGAATTGCACCAACAGCTGCGCGACCAGCAAGTGAGAAGGGGAAGACTCGGAGAAAGCGGGCATCAAGATTAACACCTTCGATGCCGAAGGTGCTACACAGACGGGTGAGGCGATTGATATGTGCTGGCGCGTCCTCATCATCACGAGCATGAAACTGACAAGAGTTGTTAATGACAGTCATGATGTATGAAGGAATTTTCCAGGACTTATCATTGGTGATTTCAGGAAGGGTGATGGGTGAGTTTGTGGTAAAACCCGTGGTGGAGCGTTGGTGGACGGTTTGGTTATGGGCCATTTGGTGAACTGGTGGTGGACTATGGTGACGGGAGGGTGGTGGGGAATTGTGGGGTGATGACTTCGGGGTGAACTCGTAGTTCGGTGGTTTAGATTGAAGTGTAGAGTAAGATAGGGCTGAAGATGAAGTTGAGGATTTCTTTACCTGAATACTGGGTGTGGAGAATGAAGACTTGTCAATTGGCGGCTTCACCGGTCCCTGCGAACGCGTGTGGGGCATGAACTGCAAAACCAAGAACAAACAAGTAAGACAACTCCAACAAAAGACTCGAATAATACGAAAAAGACACTAAAATTACTTGACTCCTACGACTCACAAACACACAAAGAGCACATAGCGATATCAGTTGAAATCCAAACGAAGCAGTTAACGCAATTGCCAAGAGTTCCCCGGCAACGGCGCCAAAAACTTAATGTGGAAAAAGTAGTTTAACTAAATAAACTAAAATTACCCTAAATTAAGACTCAAGTAATAAAAATCTAGACTCTCTAACTTGACTAAACTACTCACCGGCAAGTAAACTGGTCGACTCTAGCACAGAAAAGTAAGTCCAGATGTCGAACCCACAAGGACTCTAATGAATTACGTTAACGACTCTATTTAGACAAGACACTGACACGACTTAATAATTATTGTGTTTTAAAGGGGGGTTTTACTAAAATCCTAAAATTGCAATTAAAATGAAATTAAACTAAGACACGAACGAAGACTAAGGTTTGATTCAGATGAGATTAACGACTACCTAGACTTGAATCTAGTTTAACTTTGAATGGACTTCTAACGGTATTATTGTTGTATGGAGCCGGGATCGTAATATACTAAACCTTAAGGTATTTCAATGCTAAGATTTCCTGACCCTTCTTAGGAAGAAACCTAGGAAACCCTACAAGGCTGTTATGAATACCGACTGTTAGACTTCCTCTAAGTCCTCTAATGACTCTAAAAGTGCCCTAATACGACTATCTACCTCTCAGCGCGACAATCTAAGGAAATTCTAGGTTCTGACTTGGTTTACTAGACACAAATGCAATTAGGGAACTAAAACCGATTTCTCTCAAAATCTATCTGTCACACCCCGACCACGTAGAACATACAAAACGTGGCGGAAACGTCGGGGAGTGTTGTAACAGAATCAATTGTTTCAAATCCATGGCAATTGAAGTTTCGTTTTATTAATCAAATATGAAAGTATACATTGTTTAAACAAGAACCAAAGAGTACATAACATGAATTAACTAGTTCTTGTCTCGTTTTAAGTCACTAAGGCACAGGTCCCCTAAGTATGTCTTGATAAGTCCTATGCATCATCTCCTGAAAACACATGTGAAAATAGGTACGTCAGCATAAAAATGCCTGTTAGATACATTGGTTTTGTGAAAACGGAATTCATGACTTATGTTTGAGAAAATGTTTAGTCATGAACCTTGTAATTTGCTTTGTCTTGTAAATCATTTGAAAAACGATAAGATCAGATGATATGTATAAATAGAGAACATTGTATGGTTAAACGGATAACCATGTAAAATGAGTTTGTATAAGATAAGTCGTTTGTAAAACAATGTCTCGTGAAAAGTGTGTTATTTGTATAAAATGTCATATGTCTCAAATTGAAATGATTCAAATAACGCTACGATATGTAATACCATACAAACACTTATATATAGGAAGTACCAGCGGCGTATCCACCATGCTTGTATCATATTACACACGCCTCGTTACTTAATCACTTACTCAAACCAAACATCAAGATGTAATGTTTAACAATTGTGGAAATGTTTATGTATAGTCAAATATCTATTGTCAAATGTAAATCATGTCAACGGATACAACTGGTTTACACGGTTTAATGGTTATAAACGGTTCATATAATCGAAGGGTTAAGACGGTTCACATGGTCAAATGGTTACAACGGTTCAAAATGTAGTATAATGTGTTCATATGCTGGATGAGCATATGCAACAGAAATGCAATGTAAGGCAATGTACTAAGTACGCACACAATGAGCATACATAGCATGTAATGTAAAGCAATGTACTAAGTACGCACCTAATGGGCATACATAGCACGTAATGTAAAGCAATGTACTAAGTACGCACACAATGGGCATACATAGCATGTAATGTAAAGCAATGTACTAAGTACGCACATAATCGGCATACATAGCATGTAATGTAAGGCAATGTACTAAGTACGCACACAATGGGCATACATAGCATGAACACAATGAAATCATGTACTATATATGTACTATCGAACATAGCAAGTATATGATGTGAAAAACCGGAAAGCATGAAAGTAGTAAGTAGGCACATGTGTTTCACCCCAAAACAGTTTGGAAAACAGTAAAAGAGGGGTTCAATGTACTCACCTGAGATTGCTTTGAATTCCTTGTGTAATAATCACACAATGCTAGAGATCACGGGATATCAAACGGCACCTAATAGGTAGCTATATTAATATACCGGACCAAAATCGGAGGATCGGATAGTATGCGGGTTTGTAAACCAAACGAGTATGGAGACTCGTGTAATATGGTTTAACAAAGCCTACATACTAAAATGAAACCTAACCTAAGTGCTTGCGACCCATTACGACCCGTTTAGGTAGCTTATGCTACCCTAACGCGTCGTTCGCGTAGAACGCGTCTGGAACGCCTAACATCGTGACCACAAGGTATAACCACAGAAGGTTATAGCTATGGTCACCTAATGTGTTTGGCCGGATCCTAATGATCGACCAAATGGGTCGGGTTCGAAAGTATAAGCGATGGTTTAGATCGCTTACCTTACGACCCTATATATGCACTAAACTAAAAGTGACGAGCTAAGCATGTTAGAACATGCTTAACTAAGATTATAAAACAGGTTTGGCATCAAAACAAACGGCTTTGATGCTCACGAGTAGTTTTGGTTACAAAATATGCAAGAATGCACATTTTGGCCGAAACTACGACTCGTCACTGAGCCTAGATAACGTGGTAATCAGTAGGTATAGTCACTACGGACTATAACCATCGTGATCACACTCACGTTATGAAGTTCCATGAACTTCGGGTTGACCATAGGCTGGTCAATGCAGAAAGTCAACAAAATGTTGACTTTCGGACTCGAAAAGCGAATAAAAGAACGAAAGAATACTTACGGAGTGTCCCCGAATGCTAATCTAGATCAAAATGGCTCAGGTATGAAACAATGGTTCCAACTTAGAGCCTTTAGATCAGATTGTGTGAGTTTTCAGCAAAATGGGGGGGGGTATTTATAGGAAAAGCAAAACTGTTAGGATCGTTTCTTGAATAACGTGCCACGATCTCGCCCGTACACTTGTCACAATGTTGTGGTACCTCTGTTCTTGCCCCTTATTGGCTGGAAGAGACAAGGGAGCTTTGATCTTTCACTACTTGAAGAGGCAACAACATTAAATGTTGAATCTGCTGTTCTGGGGAGGCCTTACGAACCGTATGGATTTTGGCTTACGATCCGTAAGCCCTTAGTTTGGCAGATTTACAGTTTTGGTCCCTGTTGTGCCAAAACTTGGTATTTGATGCATTTTTGACATGTTTAAGCCCCGTTAACCCCATTTCAAAGCTCTAAAATGAAGTTAAAGTATAGGGAACTTAAAATGTGCTAAAAAATATCTCGGATGTCGGTTCGTTTGGCCGTACGGTCGCGATGTTCGGTTAATTACGACGGAATGCGCATAAGCGCGAAAGACGATCCAAATTGCGCGACGAATGGATTTTTCTCATGCCATACACTAAGGCCTAATATAAGGATCTTTACATGAATTTTTGGATGTCCGGATGTATTCAGAACGTAAGTTATGTGTGAAAGTGCGAACTTATGCACTTTTTGACACTTTTAGTCCCTGAATGATCCAAAAGTTTGTTTTAACACACCAAGCACCTCAAATCTATTTCTACGCTATGTAAAGGATATTTATGGTATGTTTAACTTATGGACATGTTCCGGAATGTCTGTTACAGTTCAAATTGGCATACTTTCGCAGTTTGTCAAGTTTAGTCCCTATAAGCGAATTAACTTGTTTTTGCCATACCAAAGCCTTCAAAACTTATTTCTAAGTTATGTAAAGGTTATTTAAGGTATGTTGAGTATATGTTGATGTTCCGGAGTATTTGTCGCATTAAACTGAGTAAGTTTACGCACCAGTTTGCGTATAATTCTCAAGAAAACGATGTAAAGTTTGAAATTGAACAAGAATTGATATGTGCAAAAGATACACATATTTATACAAGATCCCAAGTATGAAATACAATATTTCATCGGCTTGGTATTTGTTTGAGGGTCGCGGTGACACAGGTGTCACAGTCTCCCCTACTTTTGGAAATTTCGTCCCGAAATTTATTCGTAGGAGTCTATTTGTGACTTTGCCAAATAACCACCAGCGATATGCAAGGCAATATCCTGTCATTTCCTTGACGGTTCATTCTTCAGAAATGAAAATGAACAGACGGAGTCATTTTCCTCATCGAGTATTCTTCAGAAATGGAAATGACGGAATAAGCAAACGGATGTTCATTGCCTCATCGGACAAATCTTCAGAAACGAAAAATGAACTAACGGAATCATTTTCAACGGTTGCTTCATCAGAGTTGGAAATGAAGGATTACACAACGGATATTCATTTCCCCAACGGATAAATCATCAGAAACGAAAATGAACTAACGGAATCATTTTCAACGGTCGCTTCATCAGAGTTGGAAATGAAGGATTACACAACGGATATTCATTTCCCCAATGGATAAATCATCAGAAACGAAAATGAACTAACGGAGTCATTTTCAACGGTTGCTTCATCAGAGTTGGAAATGGAGGTTTACACAACGGATATTCATTTCCCCAACGGATAAATCATCAGAAACGAAAATGAACTAACGGAGTCACTTTCAACGGTTGCTTCATCAGAGTTGGAAATGAAGGATTGTGTAGAAATGAAGGATTACACAACGGATATTCATTTCCCCAACGGATAAATCATCAGAAACGAAAATGAACTAACGGAGTCATTTTCAACGGTTGCTTCATCAGAGTTGGAAATGAAGGATTACACAACGGATATTCATTTTCCCCAACGGATAAATCTTCAGAAACGAAAATGAACTAACGGAGTCATTTTCAACGGTTGCTTCATCAGAGTTGGAAATGAATAGGGTTAACTCTAGACACATGACAGAATTTGCTGAGATTTCTGTGCACTAAATTCCATAATTATGTATGCATCCATAATTAAGTAATCCCTTGCACAGTCCACACAGTTTGTTTTGTAATGTTTTGGGGAAAGATATCAAGCTTGTGATGAGGGTGACTAGACTTCCATCGGGTCCTTTTAATTAGATCCACAGGGGATTTTCTTAGTTAGGCCACCAAGGAGTCCTTTCAGCTATATTGTCACATGATATCCCTAACCAGATTTTTGGATGAATCTGTTTAACTAGACCACTCAAGGGGTCTAATTATGAAGTAGTACTTTATAACCCAAGGGACTTAACTGTAACGTAGAAGTCCATTAAGGATTTTAAGTAATACCTTTGGGTATCCTACGATGAATCTCTTGTACAAGGATGTAGGATTCTACGAGGATTTGGATAACATAATTTGGATCACACAACAACACATAAGGGAACACATAAGCACAAAGTCACATAATTGTTTAACTTGATTATAATTTGTTATTAACTTGTTATTGATTGAATACGGATATGGAAACCAATCGACGGGTCTCAATGTTCACTGGAATCTATCTGAGAAGATAGAAAGATCTCCCAAAATTCGATTTTTGATTACAAGGAATTATCATATTCGAATTAAGGTATACAACAATTAAGGACTTACGGGAAATCCTTAGGTACCCTATTAAGGATTTATAGTGGTACTTTGGATATTCGTCATGTGTTGTAACTTGCGTCTTGTATGTGACAACTCGAAATCTAGAACCTTTCGTTGTGTCTTGATGTAACTTGCTCGTACGTTATGTGACTAGTTAACCGATCAAACTTAATGATAATGTGAACCTTTATGTGATATGTGCTTTATTATGTGTGCATTGTATGTATATATGTATGTGTTACATGCGAGCCGAGAACCCAACACGAAACAACAAGGACCCGACTCGAGACCATGTGGTCTCGAGTGAACCGTAACCATTAGGCCGGTTTGGGCCTTTGGCCGGTTGGGCCATTGGGCCGAAAACCCTTAGCCGAAACCCATGAAGGGTGCAACATTTGGAGCTAATATATATACCACACCTTAGTTAAACCTTGTCATTTGTTGAAACATCACACACACACTCTCCTATCTTCTCTCTCACTAGAACTCTAGAACACAAACACACCTCCAAGCTCTCGGATCCACTCGGTTGGCACAAGAACTCTCGGATTTGGACTTTGGATCGGCACACACACACACTCCACCAACCGGTTAGTATTTATCATGTTTATTGATTGATGTTTGTTGTTGATTACATGATAATATGAGTAATATGATTCAACTAGTGTAAGATATGTTTGATGATGTTTATGTGTGTTAAAAAGCTTTAATGTTGAATGTGTTGCTAAAAGAACTCATGATATCTTATGAACAAGTATTACACAAAACCCTTGATTATTGATATTATGAAAAACCGGTTTTGTTATGTGAAGTATTATGATAATCGGATAGGTGTAGATATGATTTTGAGATGTTTTGATGAGTATGTTAAGTATGTTTCATTATGGTTCATAATTTTACTAGAACAAAGGTTGATTATGTGATGAATATGTTTGAATATTTGAAGAACACTTTGAATGATAGTTGAAGATATGAAAACCCTTGTGATTTTTGATCCACTTTGACTAATAGCCTGATTAGGAAAACTGTTAGTGGAATTCTATTGGTTGTTTCCTGATTTGGGCCTGATTACATTGTACCATTAAGCTGACCATATATGCATCAACACGTGAACATGAAAACGACAACTACCGACTCGCAATCACCCAGTTGCGACTCGCAACCACAGCGTGATGACTCGAGACCACGCGGTTGCGACTCGCAACCATAACAGGACAAGCCGAGACCACAGGTTACGAGTCCCGTTGCGACTCGAGACCTCAGCATGACAAGCCGAAACCATGGTTGCGACACCGGTTGCGACTCGCAACCACCTGAGATCAGCACAAACAGCATGACTCGAGACCATGCTTGCGAGTCCGGTTGCGACTCGAGACCACACTTATGGGCCTTAGTTAATGGGCCGGCCTTGTGGACTTCTTTGTTAACTGATTAATACGTGTACTGGGCTTAGGTAGAACTTGTGGGCCAAATGTGATACTGTGCACTGTTGTTAAACTGCCATGATAAAAAAAAACTGTATGCCGTAACTGCTACTTGTACGTGCACTGCTTGGTTTGAATCTGATTATAAGTGATATCCGTGTTAGGACGTTATTGACTACTTGCGACTTGATTGACTTTCTGTGATTAACTGCCGAGCAAACCAAGGTGAGTTCACACCCTTTACAAAGCATGGGATTCCCTGGGTTGGGAACGGGGTTAAGGAACGTGGATTCCTCGTCCTCCTTGGGTAGGACGTCAGTGGTTCAGGAATGTGATTCCTCGTCCGGATGGACGGATAAACGTACTAGACTAAAACTCTATCACGAAGTCCCTCCTTTTTGTATCGACTAATCGCCGGGCCAATGGCGAGCGGGTCATTAGTTAGATAGCGCTATTTAGGTCTGACAAGCCTCACACCGTGCCGCAGAGGGCGGGCGTGAACTAATGGATCTGGGGCACGTCAATGATGATAGACATTGATGTTTTCAGGGCACATAAACATGACTACAGTCAGCAGTCGATATGGTAACGAGTCTAGTGTACGCATGGGGTAGCCCCCACGGCCGAAATGCCTGATAACTAAACATTGGGGTAGCCCCCACGGCTGGAGTGCCGGAGTAACTGGGAATGAACATGTCACGTTTTAAACTATGGGGTAACCCCCACGGCAGGATGCCAGTTAAAGTAAACTGTTTTCGAAACAACTAAAACGAACACCCAACCGTGAACTCACTCAACTAGTTGTTGACTCGTTACTACATGCTTTGCAGGACCATAGGTACTCAGCTGGAGCTTGCATGGAGGAGGGTCGTTGTGGGACACGGATTGCTACGTGCTATGTTAAACTTGAAACTTTTGAACTTATGTTATAACTTTAAACTTATGCTTCCGCTTGCAACTTAAACTTATTTGTTTTGAAACACCAATCGTATTGGTTAAACTTTTATAACTGCTTATATACTTGTTCAGTATGATTGGTGGCTGGATCCTGGTCAGTCACGCCTCCAAGCGGTAGTACTCCGCCGGTGGGATTTTGGGGGTGTGACAGATTGGTATCAGAGCCATTGGTTATAGTGAACTTGGTTTTAATAAAGGAGAAACGTTTTTGTTAAAACCAGACTATAACCGGTTTAGTGCTCAACGGTCCACAACGACACATCGCTCCTCATGCATGGCTCAACATTCTAGGTAATATGATGTGCGTATATTGCCTACTTGTTAATTACGTAGTACATTGCTCATGGTATGCTTGGTTAGTATAACTACTGTTGTTTGAACACGTGTGTGCTTACTCTGTCCTACTATCGTACTTTCACGAACCTCTCTCACACGTATTACTCTTATTATGAAGAATCATGTCTGGACGCGTTAACATGACACAAGCCCAGTTGACGGCTTTGATCAACGAACGAGTTGCCGCAGCGCTTGCAGCTGCAAACGCAGGAGGTATATCCTGCAGTCCGAAATTGTCCTAGGATCATTTGGATCCTACTCTCGTGAACCAACCTTTGTGTTAAACTCTGTCTTTCTTTCACCTACCTTAGGTCAATATGCTCAGGCACCGGTGTGCACTTTTAAGACCTTTATGGACTGTCGACCCACAACCTTTAGCGGCACTGAAGGAGCAGTAGGTCTCCTACACTG
This sequence comes from Helianthus annuus, assembly GCF_002127325.2. NCBI lineage: Eukaryota > Viridiplantae > Streptophyta > Magnoliopsida > Asterales > Asteraceae > Helianthus > Helianthus annuus. Next base: position 58,183,982 of record NC_035437.2, read on the forward strand.
GTTTGAGAAACTGGAGTCTGTGTTCGAAATGTGTGAATGCCCTGAAGCGCGCAGGGTGAAGTATGCTACTGGTACTCTCGAGGGTTTGGCCCTCACGTGGTGGAATGCTCAGGTGCAAATGCTGGGGTTGGTTGCTGCCAACGCCACCCCATGGGAAAACTTCAAGGAAATGATCAGAGAGGAATACTGCAGTCGTGATGACATTCACAAGCTGGAAGATGAATTCTACAATCTCAAGATGTCGAGGTCAGAAATTGAGGCATACACTAAGAGATCGCACGAGCTAGCCTTGTTGTGTCCTACTATGGTGGATCCTCCGTATAAGCGAATTGAACTCTATCTCAAGGGCTTGGTGCCAGAGATCCAAAGCCATGTGACTTCAGCGAACTTGACTACTATCCAACAGGTTGTACAGTTGGCTCACCGTCTCACTGACCAAGCGGTGGAGCAGAACAAGTTACCGAAGCGTATAGGTGCTGCCACTACTTCTGGAACTTCTAGTGGGGACAAACGGAAATGGGATGGAACTTCAAGCAGGGGTTCAACTTCGGTGCAAACTCAGTCTCAGCAGAGAAAGACGGATGATCACAAGAGCCCCAGTCAGCAGTCATCTGGTGGTCAAAGTCATGGTGGGTACAAAGGGAATCACCCCAAATGCAATCGTTGCAACCTACACCACAGTGGGCCATGCACCAGGGGCAACTGTCATCGATGCAACAAGCCTGGTCATGTTGCAAAGGATTGCAGGAGTGCATACCCCGCCAATCAGAATCGTCAGCAACCTCAGCAGAATCAGCGACAGCAGCAGGGTAACAACAAAGGGTGCTTTCAGTGTGGAGCTGAAGGTCATTTCAAGAAAGATTGTCCCCAACTGAATCAGAACAACAACAACAACAATCAGGGGAATGGTAACAATGGGAACAACAACAACGGTGCAAGGGGGCGAGTGTTCGTGATTGGTCAAGGAGAAGCAAGGAATGATCCCAACGTGGTGACGGGTAAGTTCCTTCTCGACGACTTTTATGTTACAGTCTTATTTGATTCGGGTGCCGATACTAGCTATGTGTCACTAGAAGTTAGTAAGATGCTTAAGCGTATTCCAACACCCCTGAGCGACAAGCACACTGTAGAGCTAGCTAATGGTAAGAGTTTGGAAGCCTCACACGTAGTCAAGGGTTCCCAGCTTATTCTCGCTAACCAGACCTTCTCTATCGATCTTATTCCTATTGTCTTGGGTAGTTTCGACGTTGTCATTGGGATGGATTGGTTATCCCAACACCGAGCAGAGATTCTTTGCAACGAGAAGATCGTTCGTATTCCTGGTTTAGGTAGTGAACCTCTCATGATTCGTGGCGACAAGAGAAGTGCTGTGGAGAACATCATCTCTCTTCTTAAGGCTCAGAAATGCTTACGAAAGGGCCACACTGCGATTTTGGCTCTAGTTACTGATACCACAGAGAAAGAGAAGAAGCTAGAAGATTTTCCAGTTGTCCGTGACTATCCTGAGGTATTCCCTGAGGAATTACCTGGTCTTCCGCCCCATCGCCAAGTCGAGTTTCAGATTGAGCTAGCTCCTGGAGCTGCGCCTGTAGCCCGTGCACCTTATCGATTAGCGCCATCAGAGTTGGAAGAACTCTCCACGCAACTACAAGAACTCCTGGATAAAGGTTTTATTCGTCCTAGCTCATCACCTTGGGGAGCCCCAGTACTTTTTGTGAAGAAGAAGGATGGTACCTTCAGAATGTGTATCGACTATCGCGAACTCAACAAGGTAACTGTGAAGAACCGTTATCCTCTACCGCGCATTGACGACTTGTTCGACTAGTTGCAGGGGTCGAGCTACTATTCAAAGATCGATCTGAGATCGTGATATCACCAGCTGAGAGTTCGGGAGGAGGATGTCTCTAAGACGGCCTTTAGAACTCGATATGGGCACTACGAGTTTTTGGTCATGCCATTTGGGCTGACGAACGCACCGGCAGTTTTTATGGATTTGATGAACCGAGTTTGCAAACCGTACCTGGACAAGTTTGTTATAGTCTTCATCGACGACATCCTGATCTATTCTAAGAGCAAAGAAGAGCACGAGCAGCATCTACGACTTATTCTGGAACTCCTTCGGAAGGAACAGCTTTACGCGAAATTCTCGAAATGCGACTTCTGGCTTCGTGAAGTCCATTTCCTAGGGCATGTGGTGAACAAGGATGGGATTCACGTTGATCCGTCCAAAGTGGACTCTATTAAGAACTGGCCTGCGCCTCGCACACCAAAGGAGATTCGCCAATTCTTGGGATTGGCAGGTTACTACAGGAGATTCATTAAGGATTTTTCTAAGATCGCGCAGCCTCTCACCCTACTAACGCAGAAAGGCGTTGTTTATCATTGGGGAAATGCTCAAGAGTTAGCTTTTCAGCATCTAAAGGATAGACTTTGTAGTGCACCTATTCTTTCACTGCCAGAGGGCACAGATGATTTTGTGGTTTACTGTGATGCATCAATTCAAGGTCTTGGTTGTGTATTGATGCAACGAGATAAAGTCATAGCCTACGCCTCACGACAACTTAAAGTTCACGAGAAGAACTACACTACGCATGATTTAGAGCTGGGAGCTGTTGTTTTCGCACTTAAGTTATGGCGGCATTACCTTTACGGAACCAAGTGCGCCATCTACACCGACCACAGAAGTTTAGAACACATATTCAAGCAGAAGGAACTGAATATGCGACAGCGACGATGGGTCGAACTGCTGAATGATTACGAGTGCTCTATCAGGTATCACCCGGGCAAGGCCAATGTTGTGGCAGACGCCCTCAGTCGAAAGGACACTGCGCCTAAGCGCGTAAGAGCTCTACAACTCATGATCCATTCTAGTCTACCTTCGCAAATACGAGCTGCTCAGATAGAAGCACTGAAACCAGAAAACGTTAGAGCTGAAGCTCTGCGCGGGTCAAGACAACGTTTAGAACAGAAGGAAGACAGTGCTTATTACGTAACAGGACGCATTTGGGTCCCACTCTATGGCGACTTACGAGAACTTGTAATGGATGAAGCGCACGAATCTCGCTACTCGGTACACCCCGGTTCGGATAAGATGTACCACGATATTAAAACTACGTATTGGTGGCCTAGCATGAAGGCCCACATAGCAACTTACGTCAGCAAGTGTTTGACTTGTGCGCGAGTCAAGACGGAATATCAGAAACCCTCAGGCCTACTTCAGCAACCAGAGATACCACAATGGAAATGGGAGCAAATTTCCATGGATTTCGTTACTGGCCTACCTAGATCACAGCGCGGAAATGATACTATCTGGGTGATCGTGGATCGACTCACGAAATCCGCACACTTTTTGGCAATCAAGGAGACGGATAAGTTCTCCACTTTAGCAGAAATATACCTCAAGGAAGTTGTTTCGAGGCACGGGGTGCCCACCTCTATCATCTCTGATCGAGATGCACGTTTTACTTCGGAACTGTGGCAGGCAATGCACAAGTCTTTTGGCTCACGTCTAGATATGAGCACAGCGTATCACCCACAGACGGACGGGCAGTCCGAACGCACTATTCAAACCTTAGAAGACATGCTTCGCGCTTGTGTAATCGACTTTGGCAACAGCTGGGAAAGGCATCTGCCACTCGTGGAATTCTCGTACAATAACAGCTACCACACCAGCATTAAAGCTGCTCCGTTTGAGGCATTGTACGGACGTAAATGCCGGTCACCTCTTTGTTGGGCAGAGGTGGGGGATAGTCAGATCACTGGTCCAGAACATGTGGTAGACACTACTGAGCGGATTGCTCAAATACGACAACGCATGGCGGCCGCTCGTGACCGTCAGAAGGCCTACGCCGATAAGGGCAGGAAACCACTTGAGCTCCAGGTTGGGGAGCGGGTATTACTCAAAGTTTCACCCTGGAAGGGTGTGGTTCGTTTTGGTAAACGAGGCAAACTCAACCCACGATACGTTGGACCTTTCGAAATCCTTGAGAAAATAGGCAAGGTGGCCTACAGACTGAACTTACCAGCAGAACTCGGTGTAGTTCACAACGTTTTCCATGTGTCAAATCTGAAGAAGTGTCTGTCAGATGAGACGCACGTAGTTCCTCTGAAGGAACTCACGATCGACGAACAGTTGAAATTCGTCGAAGAACCAGTCGAAATCACGGACCGGGATGTTAAGGTCCTCAAGAACACTAGAATACCTCTTGTTCGAGTTCGTTGGAACTCACGTCGCGGCCCAGAGTTTACATGGGAGCGTGAAGATCGGATGAAACAAAAGTATCCCCAACTGTTTGAGAACAGTACAAACGCTACTGAGGCTGAAGCTACGGAATTTCGGGACGAAATTCCAGATCAACGGGGGGTGGATGTGACACCCCGGGAAAACCAGGAAAACCATGCAACTTGATTAGCTTCCTCAGTGAGTGCCATCAAATTTCGGGACGAAATTTCTTTCAACTTGGGGATGATGTGACAACTCGAAATCTAGAACCTTTCGTTGTGTCTTGATGTAACTTGCTCGTACGTTATGTGACTAGTTAACCGATCAAACTTAATGATAATGTGAACCTTTATGTGATATGTGCTTTATTATGTGTGCATTGTATGTATATATGTATGTGTTACATGCGAGCCGAGAACCCAACACGAAACAACAAGGACCCGACTCGAGACCATGTGGTCTCGAGTGAACCGTAACCATTAGGCCGGTTTGGGCCTTTGGCCGGTTGGGCCATTGGGCCGAAAACCCTTAGCCGAAACCCATGAAGGGTGCAACATTTGGAGCTAATATATATACCACACCTTAGTTAAACCATGTCATTTGTTGAAACATCACACACACACTCTCCTATCTTCTCTCTCACTAGAACTCTAGAACACAAACACACCTCCAAGCTCTCGGATCCACTCGGTTGGCACAAGAACTCTCGGATTTGGACTTTGGATCGGCACACACACACACTCCACCAACCGGTTAGTATTTATCATGTTTATTGATTGATGTTTGTTGTTGATTACATGATAATATGAGTAATATGATTCAACTAGTGTAAGATATGTTTGATGATGTTTATGTGTGTTAAAAAGCTTTAATGTTGAATGTGTTGCTAAAAGAACTCATGATATCTTATGAACAAGTATTACACAAAACCCTTGATTATTGATATTATGAAAAACCGGTTTTGTTATGTGAAGTATTATGATAATCGGATAGGTGTAGATATGATTTTGAGATGTTTTGATGAGTATGTTAAGTATGTTTCATTATGGTTCATAATTTTACTAGAACAAAGGTTGATTATGTGATGAATATGTTTGAATATTTGAAGAACACTTTGAATGATAGTTGAAGATATGAAAACCCTTGTGATTTTTGATCCACTTTGACTAATAGCCTGATTAGGAAAACTGTTAGTGGAATTCTATTGGTTGTTTCCTGATTTGGGCCTGATTACATTGTACCATTAAGCTGACCATATCTGCATCAACACGTGAACATGAAAACGACAGCTACCGACTCGCAATCACCCAGTTGCGACTCGCAACCACAGCGTGATGACTCGAGACCACGCGGTTGCGACTCGCAACCATAACAGGACAAGCCGAGACCACAGGTTACGAGTCCCGTTGCGACTCGAGACCTCAGCATGACAAGCCGAAACCATGGTTGCGACACCGGTTGCGACTCGCAACCACCTGAGATCAGCACAAACAGCATGACTCGAGACCATGCTTGCGAGTCCGGTTGCGACTCAAGACCACACTTATGGGCCTTAGTTAATGGGCCGGCCTTGTGGACTTCTTTGTTAACTGATTAATACGTGTACTGGGCTTAGGTAGAACTTGTGGGCCAAATGTGATACTGTGCACTGTTGTTAAACTGCCATGATAAAAAAAAACTGTATGCCGTAACTGCTACTTGTACGTGCACTGCTTGGTTTGAATCTGATTATAAGTGATATCCGTGTTAGGACGTTATTGACTACTTGCGACTTGATTGACTTTCTGTGATTAACTGCCGAGCAAACCAAGGTGAGTTCACACCCTTTACAAAGCATGGGATTCCCTGGGTTGGGAACGGGGTTAAGGAACGTGGATTCCTCGTCCTCCTTGGGTAGGACGTCAGTGGTTCAGGAATGTGATTCCTCGTCCGGATGGACGGATAAACGTACTAGACTAAAACTCTATCACGAAGTCCCTCCTTTTTGTATCGACTAATCGCCGGGCCAATGGCGAGCGGGTCATTAGTTAGATAGCGCTATTTAGGTCTGACAAGCCTCACACCGTGCCGTAGAGGGCGGGCGTGAACTAATGGATCTGGGGCACGTCAATGATGATAGACATTGATGTTTTCAGGGCACATAAACATGACTACAGTCAGCAGTCGATATGGTAACGAGTCTAGTGTACGCATGGGGTAGCCCCCACGGCCGAAATGCCTGATAACTAAACATTGGGGTAGCCCCCACGGCTGGAGTGCCGGAGTAACTGGGAATGAACATGTCACGTTTTAAACTATGGGGTAACCCCCACGGCAGGATGCCAGTTAAAGTAAACTGTTTTCGAAACAACTAAAACGAACACCCAACCGTGAACTCACTCAACTAGTTGTTGACTCGTTACTACATGCTTTGCAGGACCATAGGTACTCAGCTGGAGCTTGCATGGAGGAGGGTCGTTGTGGGACACGGATTGCTACGTGCTATGTTAAACTTGAAACTTTTGAACTTATGTTATAACTTTAAACTTATGCTTCCGCTTGCAACTTAAACTTATTTGTTTTGAAACACCAATCGTATTGGTTAAACTTTTATAACTGCTTATATACTTGTTCAGTATGATTGGTGGCTGGATCCTGGTCAGTCACGCCTCCAAGCGGTAGTACTCCGCCGGTGGGATTTTGGGGGTGTGACATTGTACTTCGTTTTTCTTAGAAGAAACGGGTACTTAGGAATTACGTGGAAGGCGCAAGAGATCATAGAATGAGAAATGTAACATTTGTGCTTGTAATCATTGTGAACAGTTCTATTATCAATAAAACAATGTTATTTGATCCCAATGTTTGTTTCGTTGTGTTTTACATTTTTCATGTTTTGACTTTTGTTCAATCTCAAACTCTACATCGCTTTCTAGAGCATTATACGCAAACTGGTGCGTAAACGTACTCAGTTTAATGCGACAAATACTCCGGAACATCAACATATACTCAACGTACCTTAAATAACCTTTACATAACTTAGAAATAAGTTTTGAAGGCTTTGGTATAGCAAAAACAAGTTAATTCGCTTACAGGGACTAAACTTGACAAACTGCGAAAGTATGCCAACTATAACTGTAACGAACATTTCGGAACATATCCATAAGTTAAACATACCATAAATATCCTTTACATAGCTTAGAAATAGGCTTTGAGGGGTTTGGTATGCTAAAACAAACTTTTGGATCATTCAGGGACTAAAAGTGTCAAAAAGTGCATAAGTTTGCACTTTCGCGCATAGCTTACGTTCTGAATACATCCGGACATCCAAAAATTTATGTAAGCATCCTTATATTATGGCTAAGTGTTTGGCTTGAGAAAAATCCATTCGTCGCGTCATTTGGATCGTCTTTCGCGCTTATGCGCATTCCGTCGTAATTAAGCGAACATCGCGATCGTACGGCCAAACGAACCAACATCCGGAACATTTTTGAGCATGTTTCATGTCCACAATGTTTAGACATCATTTTAGGGCCTTAAAATTGGCTTTACGGGCCTTAAAAGTGTCGGAAATGGCTTAAACACGCAACAGGGACCAAAACTGTAATTTCTGAAACTTGGTGCAGATCAGAAGGGGCCAGGCGGCCCGTGTGAGTTTTGCCTACATGTTGAGGCGGGCCGCGTGAGGGTGTCTGACAGAAAATATTCTGCATTTAATGCAGTTTGGCCTTTCGTTCGATCAAGGGGCGATGCCCTTTCACCCTATTAAGAGCCAAGAGCCAATATCTGACTTACCACAAGAATTTGACAAGTGTACGCTCGAGATCGCGGCACGTTATTCGATAAACGATCCTAACGGTTCAACTTTTCCTATAAATACCCCCCCCCCTTTAGTGTAAAAATCACAACAATCTGATCAAAATGCTCTAAGTTGATGCCTTTGCTTCATACCTGAGCTGTTTGATCTAGATTAGCACTCGGGGACCCTCCGTAAGTCTTCTTTCGCTCTTTTATTCGCTTTTCGAGTCCGAAAGTCAACGCTTTGTTGACTTTCTGCATTGACCTGCTTATGGTCGATGCGAAGTTCATGGAACTTCATAACGTGAGCGTGATCACGATGGTTATGGTCCGTAGTGACCATACCTACTGATTACCCCGTTATCTAGGCTCAGTGACGAGTCGTGGTTTCGGCCAAAATGCGCATTCTTGCGTATTTTGTAACCAAACTACTCGTGGGCATCAAAGCCGTTTGTTTTGATGCCAAACCTGTTTTCTAAACTTAGTTAAGCATGTTCTAACATGCTTAGCTCGTCACGTTTAGTATAGTGCTTATATAGGGTCGTAAGATAAGCGATCTAAACCATCGCTTATACTTTCGAACCCGACCCATTTGGTCGATCTTTAGGATCCGACCAAATATATTAGGTGACCATAGCTATAACCTTCCGAGGTTATACCTTGTGGTCGCAATGTTAGGCGTTCCATACGCGTTCTACGCGAATGACGCGTTAGGGTGGCATAAGCTACCTAAACGGGTCGTGATGGACCGTAAGCACTTAGGTTAAGTTTCATTTTAGTATGTCGGCTTTGTTAAACCATATTACACGAGTCTCCATACTCGTTTGGTTTTCGAACCCGCGTACTGTCCGATCCTTCCGATTTGGTCCGGTATATTAACATAAGCTACCTATTAGGTGCCGTTGATATTCCGTGATCTTTAGCATTATCTGGTTATTATACAAGGGACTCAAAGCAATCTCAGGTGAGTACATAGAATCCCATCTTTTACTGTTTTCCAAACTGTTTTGGGGTGAAACACACGTGCCTATCTGTTACTTTCATGCTTTCCATGTTTTCACATCATATGCCTGCTATGTTGTTAGTACATTATAGTACACGATTTCATTACATTTCATGCTATGTATGCCCATTGTGTGCGTACTTAGTACATTGATTTACATTACATTTCTGTTGCATATGTTTACTCAGCATATGGACACATTGATTTACATGAACATTTCTGTTGCATATGTTTACTCAGCATATGGACACATTGATTTACATGAACATTTCTGCTGCATATGTTCACTCAGCATATGGGCACATTGATTTACATGAACATTTCTGCTGCATATGTTTACTCAACATATGGGCACATTGATTTACATGAACATTTCTACTTCGTATGTTTACTTAGCATACTTAGTACAATTGTTTACATCACATGCCTTCATTTTGTTATGACATTTGGTTTGTTTAACATGGGACAATACATTCATTAACATTAGCTACGCCGTTCGTTAGTAGGTAGTGGTACCATAGGAATTGACAACTCCCATTCCTGAAGTCCTGGGTTTGATAGGACTGGAAGGAGTGACCGAATTCGATATACATAACTTAGATAAACCTTTAATTTGTTTAAGGGTTTATCGCCGCAGTCTCAAGGCTTGGATGTATGCATAGTTTACAATACCACATAAATGTTAATATCAATAGAGCATGCATTTTTCCACAGAACATAACGTTGAATTAAACCACGTGTTACTTCAACGACTTGTTTTGTGCATTTTACATATGGTTTAAGTTGAAACATTTCGCTTACCATACATGATACATTTTGGGATGCACATTACATGATTTACATTGAACATAAACACGTTGACATTGACATACACGTTTGGTGGTTTACATTTGAACATAAACATTTGACATGGTTTACACAATAACACTTGACATTTGGTTTACACATGAACAATTTACATGGTGGATTGGTTTGGGTAAATGATTTAAGTAACGTGGCGTATGTAATATGATACAAACATGGTGGATACGCCGCTGGTACTTCCTATATATAAATGTTTGTATAATATTACATATCGTGGCGTTATCTAAGTCATTTCAGTTTAGACACATTACATTTTACATAAATAACATATTCTTCACAAGACATTATTTTCACAAACAACTTATCTTATTCAACTCATTTTACTTGGTTATTCGTTTAACCTTGCACTTATCTATACATATCATTTGATGTTATCGTTTTTCAAATGGTTTACAAAGCAAGACAAATTACAAGGTTCATGACTGACTGTTATTAAACATTCTTTAAACTCAAGTCATGAATCCCATTTTCACAAAACCTATGTATCTCACAGGCATTTTTATGCTGACGTACCTACTTTCACATGTGTTTTCAGGAGCTGTTCCATAGGACAATGAACACGACACTAGGGCGGACCTGTGCCTTAGAGCCTAAAAATGAAGTTAGAACTAGCATAATTATGTTTTGATTTCCGTACTCTCTTTCTAAGACAATGTAACACCCTTGTTTATAAATAAAATACAACTTGTATGCCATGGTTATGAAACAAATTTAATTTCGTCCACAACACTCCCCGACGTTTTCCGCCGCGGTTGCATGTTATACGCGGTCGGGGTGTGACAGAAGAGTTGGTATCAGAGCCATTGGTTATAGGGAATTAGGTTATTAGTAATGCTTTGACCTAGACTATAACTTTCTAGGACCCTAACACAAGTTATCTTGTGTTTAGAGTTTAAAACATGCACATCACCTATCCTTAGGTGATAACCACAACGGGAACTTCGGTTCCGAATCCGCTTTGAAAATTAATCATCTGTTCTAGGATGATTGATTACTAGGTTTTGAACCCTCTGTTATAAGGTTTTGAACCCTCTGTTATATGGTTTTGAACCTCTTTGGATTTCAAAAATCCCGTCAAAGTTTTGGGTTAATAGTGTGAACACGTGCGAACTGGAAGAGTGAATGCCTGTACCCTGGGTTTTCTGTCTAAGGCTGGAGTGTTCGTACAAATCCACATAATCGGACCAGTCACTCTTACCTGGGAACTCTTGGGGTGAGTGTTCACTTATAGGCGAGCATGTCTTCGCGATACACTAATCCTGACCAATTTACTTTGACTAGACATTTCATGTCGCTTATTTGCTTTGCGATGCATAACCGCCATCTTTGCTTTTGTTGATTTTGCTTCATCTCATTCTCTTCATCCAATCATCTCACTCGTTTCATTTCATGTTTTTCTCTTCTAGAATGCCTCCTCGACGCGACAACCAGATAGCTACTGCCGAGCTGGCGGAGATTATTGCGCAGCAGATGGCTGCTCAATTCCCAAATCTCTTTGCTCAATGGAACCAGGCCAACAACAACAACAATGGTACATGCAAATACAAGGATTTTAACTCCGCTAAGCCACTCAAGTTTAGTGGTTCTGAGGGAGCAACTGGGCTTCTTCAGTGGTTCGAAAGCATCGAGAACACTTTCCGTCATGTGCAGTGTCCTGACAATCGCAAGTTCGAGTTTTCTTCAAGCGTGTTTCAGAAGAGGGCTCTTACATGGTGGAATGGGGTTATGAGAGATCAAGGTGCAGAAGTTGCTCTAGCTCAAACATGGGCTGAACTGAGAGCTCTTATGATGAGGGAGTTTTGTCCTCGTCATGAGCAACGAGCGTTGGAGAAAGAATTTGATGTTTTGAAGCAAGATAGTGGCGAGCACAGGGCTTATACGGATAGGTTTGAGGAGTTGAGTCTTCTTTGCCCAACTATGGTTACCCCACTCGATAAGGCCATCGAAAGGTACATCGACGGCCTACCTGACTCAGTACAAGACATTCTCACTGGTAGCAACCCTACCACACTCCGTCAGGCAATCGAGTTATCAACGACACTGACTGAGTCGCAGATTCGAAAGAATAAGCTACACAGGAAGGGTGACAAGGGCAAGAAACAGTCGGCTGACAAGGAAGATAGCAAGAAAGGTCAAAACAAGAAGGGGAAGGATTCTGGTTCCTCAAGGGGGTCAAGGAAGCGTAAGGCTTCCCAAAACTATGCTGTCACTGCCCAAGCTAACCAGGCAGCTCCCAACCAGCCTCCAGCAAAGAAGCCCTATTCAGGGAGTGCACCTTTGTGCAATCAATGCAACAGTCACCATCAGCCACAACATCAGTGCCGTTTCTGTACAAACTGTGGGAAGTCAGGTCATCTTGCCGATGTTTGTCGGTTTGCTCAGAATCGCGCAGTTCAGAACCCTGCTCAACCAGTTGCTCAGCAACAGGGTCAGGCTGCACGACCAAACTACCCACCAGGTGCCTGTTATAACTGTGGGGATCTGACCCACTACAGAAATCGGTGTCCAAGACTAGCCAACCAGAACCAGAATGCAAACCAGAATCAGGCACCGGCTCGAGGTCGAGTCTTCAACATGAATGCACAAGAAGCACAAGCAGACAACGAGGTGGTGAACGGTACGTTCTTTATTAATAATCAGCCAGCAACTGTTCTTTTTGATTCGGGTGCCGACAAGAGCTTTGTGTCATTGTCTTTTGAGACAATGCTTCGCGTGTCTAGAACGAAACTAGGTAAACCTTTGACAGTAGAGGTTGCCAGTGGTGAACCCATTGTTCTTAATTCTGTTCTACGCAACTGCCAGTTGAACCTTAACAACCATATTTTTCCTATTGACCTCATGCCAATGCAACTTGGAAGCTTCGACGTTATTGTGGGAATGGATTGGTTATCTAAGCATCGCGCAGAGATAGTTTGTTCTAAGAAGATTGTTCGTGTACCGCTGTCGACAGGCGAGATCCTACAGGTTCGTGGTGAGAAGCCTGCCGGTGGTCTCAGACTTATGTCTTGTTTTAAAGCACGGAAGTATCTACGGAAGAACTATGTGGCTTTCTTAGCACATGTTACAGCAGATAAGGGCAAGGGTAAGTCTATTTCAGATATTCCTGTCGTTCGGGATTATTCCGAAGTATTCCCTGAAGACTTACCTGGTCTACCTCCAGCACGCCAAGTCGAGTTCCGTATTGATCTCGTACCTGGTGCAAATCCCATTGCCAGAGCTCCCTACCGTCTTGCACCGTCCGAGATGCAAGAGTTGTCTAAACAGCTGCAGGAACTCTCCGACAAAGGTTTTATCCGTCCTAGCTTTTCACCTTGGGGTGCTCCCCGTTCTCTTTGTAAAGAAGAAGGATGGATCTTTTAGGATGTGTATCGATTATCGTGAGCTTAACAAGCTTACCATCAAAAATCGATATCCCCTACCTCGTATTGATGATCTCTTTGATCAATTACAAGGCGCATCTTATTTTTCAAAGATTGATCTACGATCTGGATATCATCAGCTTCGTGTACATGAAGAAGACATTCCCAAGACAGCGTTCCGTACTCGTTATGGACATTACGAGTTCACAGTCATGCCATTCGGTTTGACTAATGCTCCTGCTGTTTTCATGGACTTAATGAATAGGGTCTGCAAGCCTTATTTAGATAAGTTCATCATCGTTTTCATTGACGACATTTTGATTTATTCTAAGACGCAAGCTGATCATGAGCAACATCTGCGTCTTACATTGGAACTCCTAAAGAAGGAGCAACTTTTCGCCAAATTCTCCAAGTGTGAATTTTGGCTTAAAGAAGTTCAATTCTTAGGACATATTGTCAACGAACAAGGCATACATGTGGATCCCTCCAAGATCAGTGCCATTAAAGATTGGGATACGCCTACTACTCCTACTGAAGTTCGTTCTTTTCTTGGTCTAGCGGGTTATTACCGCCGCTTCATTGAGAATTTCTCAAAGATTGCAGTTCCTCTAACAGCTCTAACTCAGAAGAACAAGCCATTTGATTGGGGAGTCAAACAAGAGGAAGCGTTTCTGACTTTGAAACAAAAGCTTTGCGACGCGCCTGTCCTAACATTGCCTTAGGGCAATGATGATTTCGTCGTTTATTGCGATGCATCTAAATTGGGTCTTGGCTGCGTCCTGATGCAAAGAAACAAAGTCATAGCATATGCATCAAGGCAGTTGAAGATACATGAGAAAAACTACACCACTCATGATCTTGAGTTAGGTGCAGTTGTCTTCGCTCTTAAGATCTGGAGACACTATTTGTACGGTACAAAATGTGTGGTTTTCACTGACCACAAAAGTCTTCAACATATCTTTAATCAAAAGGAACTCAACATGAGGCAAAGACGTTGGGTTGAACTTCTAAACGACTACGACTGCGAGATCCGCTACCATCCTGGTAAGGCGAATGTCGTAGCCGATGCATTGAGTCGCAAGGAACGGACTAAGCTTCATTGTGTACGTGTCCAATCTGTTATTCAAACTGATATACAAGCCCGTATTTCTCAGGCTCAACAAGCTTGTGTTTCACAAGGTTTGATGGATAAGGAATTTCCTTATCACATAACTCCTGCTCTAGAACTGAAGGGTAATGGATCATATTACTTCATGGACCGTTTGTGGGTCCCAAGCCAAGATGATCTTCGTACCTTGCTTATGGATGAAGCCCATAAGTCTCGTTACTCTATTCATCCAGGCTCAGATAAGATGTATAAGGATCTTCGTATACAGTATTGGTGGCCTGGTATGAAGAAAGACATTGCCTTATACGTATCCAAGTGCCTTACTTGTCTTAAGGTTAAGGCTGAACATCAGCGTCCTTCCGGATTATTAGAGCAACCGGAGATCCCAGTTTGGAAATGGGAAAACATTACTATGGATCTCATTACTAAACTTCCGCGCACAAAGAAAGGTCACGATGCCATCTGGGTAGTCGTGGATCGTCTTACCAAGTCAGCGCATTTCTTACCAATCCGTGAGGATTTTTCGGCTGACAAACTTGCTCAAATCTACGTAGATGAAATTGTAGCTCGACATGGTGTTCCTTTGAACATCATTTCTGACAGAGATGCTCGTTTCACTTCTCATTTTTGGAGAACCATGCAGTCTGCTATGGGATCTCAACTTAATCTGAGCACAGCTTATCATCCGCAAACGGATGGTCAATCTGAAAGAACAATCCAGACATTGGAGGATATGCTTAGAGCGTGTGTGATCGATTTTGGTGGTAGTTGGGATTCACATCTTCCATTCATTGAATTCTCCTACAACAACAGTTATCACTCCAGCATCAACATGGCTCCTTTCGAGGCTCTCTATGGTCGAAAATGTCGTTCACCAGTCTGCTGGAATGAGATTGGCGAGGCTCAACTTACTGGACCTGCCCTCATTTTAGAGACAACAGATAAGGTAAAGAAAGTTCGTGATAACCTTCAGGCAGCTAGAAGCCGTCAGAAGAATTACGCGGACCTAAAACGCAAGCCCTTGGATTTTCAAATCGGTGATCGTGTATTACTAAAGGTCTCACCTTGGAAAGGTGTGATCAGATTCGGAAAGAAAGGAAAACTTGCACCTAGATACGTTGGACCATTCAAGATCGTCGAAAGAATCGGTAAGGTAGCCTACAGACTTGAGTTACCTCCTGAACTTGGAAATGTTCATCCAACTTTTCACGTGTCCAATCTCAAGAGGTGTTTAGCTGATGAGAACCTCCAAATACCGCTTGACGAAATTCGTGTTGATAAAACTCTGAATTTGTCGAGAAACCAGTGGAAATCATGGAACGTGAAGTCAAGTGGCTCAAACGCAAGCGTATTCCTTTGGTCAAGGTTCGATGGGAATCTAAACGTGGACCCGAGTTTACTTGGGAACGTGAAGATCAAATGAAGGCAAAATATCCGCATCTTTTTTCACGAGTTTCCTCTAAATAAATTTCGGGACGAAATTTCCACAAGTAGGGGAGACTGTAACATTTGTGCTTGTAATCATTGTGAACAGTTCTATTATCAATAAAACAATGTTATTTGATGCCAATGTTTGTTTCATTGTGTTTTACATTTTTCATGTTTTGACTTTTGTTCAATCTCAAACTCTACATCGCTTTCTAGAGCATTATACGCAAACTGGTGCGTAAACGTACTCAGTTTAATGCGACAAATACTCCGGAACATCAATATATACTCAACGTACCTTAAATAACCTTTACATAACTTAGAAATAAGTTTTGAAGGCTTTGGTATAGCAAAAACAAGTTAATTCGCTTACAGGGACTAAACTTGACAAACTGCGAAAGTATGCCAACTGGAACTGTAACGAACATTTCGGAACAAATCCATAAGTTAAACATACCATAAATATCCTTTACATAGCTTAGAAATAGGCTTTGAGGGGTTTGGTATGCTAAAACAAACTTTTGGATCATTCAGGGACTAAAAGTGTCAAAAAGTGCATAAGTTTGCACTTTCGCACATAACTTACGTTCTGAATACATCCGGACATCCAAAAATTTATGTAAGCATCCTTTTATTATGCCTAAGTGTTTGGCTTGAGAAAAATCCATTCGTCGCGTCATTTGGATCGTCTTTCGCGCTTATGCGCATTCCGTCGTAATTAAGCGAACATCACGATCGTACGGCCAAACGAACCAACATCCGGAACATTTTTGAGCATGTTTCATGTCCACAATGTTTAGGCATCATTTTAGGGCCTTAAAGTTGGCTTTACGGGCCTTAAAACTGTCGGAAATGGCTTAAACACGCAACAGGGACCAAAACTGTAATTTCTGAAACTTGGTGCAGATCAGAAGGGGCCAGGCGGCCCGCGTGAGTTTTGCCTACATGTTGAGGCGGGCTGCGTGAGGGTGTCTGACAGAAAATATTCTGCATTTAATGCAGTTTGGCCTTTCGTTCGATAAAGGGGCGATGCCCTTTCACCCTATTAAGAGCCAAGAGCCAATATCTGACTTACCACAAGAATTTGACAAGTGTACGCTCGAGATCGCGGCACGATATTCGATAAACGATCCTAACGGTTCCACTTTTCCTATAAATACCCCCCCCCTTTAGTGTAAAAATCACAACAATCTGATCAAAATGCTCTAAGTTGATGCCTTTGCTTCATACCTGAGCTGTTTGATCTAGATTAGCACTCGGGGACCCTCCGTAAGTCTTCTTTCGCTCTTTTATTCGCTTTTCGAGTCCGAAAGTCAACGTTTTGTTGACTTTCTACATTGACCCGCTTATGGTCGATGCGAAGTTCATGGAACTTCATAACGTGAGCGTGATCACGATGGTTATGGTCCGTAGTGACCATACCTACTGATTACCCCGTTATCTAGGCTCAGTGACGAGTCGTAGTTTTGGCCAAAATGCGCATTCTTGCGTATTTTGTAACCAAACTACTCGTGAGCATCAAAGCCGTTTGTGTTGATGCCAAACCTGTTTTCTAAACTTAGTTAAGCATGTTCTAACATGCTTAGCTCGTCACGTTTAGTATAGTGCCTATATAGGGTCGTAAGATAAGCGATCTAAACCATCGCTTATACTTTCGAACCCGACCCATTTGGTCGATCTTTAGGATCCGACCAAACATATTAGGTGATCATAGCTATAACCTTCCGAGGTTATACCTTGTGGTCGCAATGTTAGGCGTTCCATACGCGTTCTACGCGAATGACGCGTTAGGGTGGCATAAGCTACCTAAACGGGTCGTGATGGACCGTAAGCACTTAGGTTAAGTTTCATTTTAGTATGTCGGCTTTGTTAAACCATATTACACGAGTCTCCATACTCGTTTGGTTTTCGAACCCGCGTACTGTCCGATCCTTCCGATTTGGTCCGGTATATTAACATAAGCTACCTATTAGGTGCCGTTGATATTCCGTGATCTTTAGCATTATCTGGTTATTGTACAAGGAACTCAAAGCAATCTCAGGTGAGTACATAGAACCCCATCTTTTACTGTTTTCCAAACTGTTTTGGGGTGAAACACACGTGCCTATCTGTTACTTTCATGCTTTCCATGTTTTCACATCATATGCCTGCTATGTTGTTAGTACATTATAGTACACGATTTCATTACATTTCATGCTATGTATGCCCATTGTGTGCATACTTAGTACATTGATTTACATTACATTTCTGTTGCATATGTTTACTCAGCATATGGACACATTGATTTACATGAACATTTATGCTGCATATGTTTACTCAGCATATGGACACATTGATTTACATGAACTTTCTGCTGCATATGTTCACTCAGCATATGGGCACATTGATTTACATGAACATTTCTGCTGCATATGTTTACTCAGCATATGGGCACATTGATTTACATGAACATTTCTACTTCGTATGTTTAATTAGCATACTTAGTACAATTGTTTACATCACATGCCTTCATTTTGTTATGACATTTGGTTTGTTTAACATGGGACAATACATGCATTAACATTAGCTACGCCGTTCGTTAGTAGGTAGTGGTACCATAGAAATTGACAACTCCCATTCCTGAAGTCCTGGGTTTGATAGGACTGGAAGGAGTGACCGAATTCGATATACATAACTTAGATAAACCTTTAATTTGTTTAAGGGTTTATCGCCGCAGTCTCAAGGCTTGGATGTATGCATAGTTTACAATACCACATAAATGTTAATATCAATAGAGCATGCATTTTTCCACAGAACATAACGTTGAATTAAACCACGTGTTACTTCAACGACTTGTTTTGTGCATTTTACATATGGTTTAAGTTGATACATTTCGCTTACCATACATGATACATTTTGGGATGCACATTACATGATTTACATTGAACATAAACACGTTGACATTAACATACACATTTGGTGGTTTACATTTGAACATAAACATTTGACATGGTTTACACAATAACACTTGACATTTGGTTTACACATGAACAATTTACATGGTGGATTGGTTTGGGTAAATGATTTAAGTAACGTGGCGTATGTAATATGATACAAACATGGTGGATACGCCGCTGGTACTTCCTATATATAAATGTTTGTATAATATTACATATCGTGGCGTTATCTAAGTCATTTCAGTTTAGACACATTACATTTTACATAAATAACATATTCTTCACAAGACATTATTTTCACAAACAACTTATCTTATTCAACTCATTTTACTTGGTTATTCGTTTAACCTTGCACTTATCTATACATATCATTTGATGTTATCGTTTTTCAAATGGTTTACAAAGCAAGACAAATTACAAGGTTCATGACTGACTGTTATTAAACATTCTTTAAACTCAAGTCATGAATCCCATTTTCACAAAACCTATGTATCTCACAGGCATTTTTATGCTGACGTACCTACTTTCACATGTGTTTTCAGGAGCTGTTCCATAGGACGATGAACACGACGCTAGGGCGGACCTGTGCCTTAGAGCCTAAAAATGAAGTTAGAACTAGCATAATTATGTTTTGATTTCCGTACTCTCTTTCTAAGACAATGTAACACCCTTGTTTATAAATAAAATACAACTTGTATACCATGGTTATGAAACAAATTTAATTCTGTCCACAACACTCCCCGACGTTTTCCGCCGCGGTTGCATGTTATACGCGGTCGGGGTGTGACAAGAAAATTTTGGGGGTAGTTTGTTCTTCAAGGAATACGGTTACTTGATTGTCGGTATTGTAAGGGATATGTCGTTTATACATGCAACCCCAGAAATACATTGCAATGTAAATAAAAGATTTATTTATAAACAACGATAACAACTGTTTCTTGGACCTTGAAAACAAAAGAAAATAATACATAAGACGTGATTATTTCTAAACGATGTTGTCTTCTAGTCAGTCAGATGCTCATCCGTGTGCTGGATTTGCATTAGCAAGCTTTGGGCAATTTCTTCGGAAATGACCCATCTCGCCACAGTTGAAACAAGAGCCTGGTAGAAAACGACCGTGAGCAGGATTATTGCCAGCTTGGTTTGGCGCAGCTGCAGCTGGGCAAACTCTTGATGTGTGGCCTATAAGTCCACAAGTTTGGCATTTGCGACACGATATATTGGCGTGATGATGGAGGCTACATTGGTTACACAAGGGTGCAGTTCCATTGTATGGTTTTCTAGCAGGGGGTTGTGCTGGTTGGTTGGGGACGGCTTGACCATTGTGAGCGACCACGGCGAAGTTCTGAGAAGCCTTTCGCTTCTTTGACTTCTTAGGAGATTCAGTCTGTTCATCCATGGTCTTTGATTCCTCGATTGGGTTCGATTCCCCGACCGGTTTCTTGTCACCTTTTCGGAAAAGTTTACCTTTCCTGATCTTTGATTCAGTCAAGGTTGCAGATAGCTCAATGGCGTGTCTAACTGTAGTAGGGTTGCTACCAGTCACAATGTCTTGTATTGAGTCAGGGAGGCCATCAATGTACTTTTTGATTGCTTTATCCAAAGGTGTAACCATATCCGGGCATAACAAACTTAACTCCTCATAACGGTCCGTGTAGGCTCGATGCTCACCGCTAACTTTTTTAAGATCGTCGAACTTCGTTTCCAAGGCCCTGATCTCGTGACGAGGACAGAATTCCTTCATCATCAGAGCTCGAAGCTCTTGCCATGTTTGAGCCAGTGCCACATCGGCACCCCTATCTCTCATCACACCATTCCACCATGTCAAAGCTCGTTTCTCAAAGACGCTAGATGCGAATTCTACCTTTCGCTCGCTTGGACATTGAACATGTCTGGAGGTGTTCTCTAAACTCTCGAACCATTGCAGAAGTGCAGTCGCTCCTTGAGACCCAGAAAACTTTGATGGCTTAGCCGAGTTGAACGTCTTGAAGTTGCAGGGGGCATTATGGTTGTTGTTGGCTTGGTTCCATTGAGCAAAGAGGTTTAGGAATTGAACCGCCATTTGTTGTGCAATGATCTCTGCCAGTTCTGCAGTCGCTATCTGGTTTTCGCGTCGAGGAGGCATTCTAAATGAGAGACAAGAAAGAAAACAAATGAAATGGCATTGGGTAATAATAGGATGTTACAATTACCGACCATAATCACGGTTGAGGGTCCTTTGTTTGAATCCACGAAGCAAACAAACAACACCAAGGTTGAATCAAAGCAAATAGATCCTCATAGTGTATCGCGAAGACATGCTCGCCTATAAGTGGACACTCACCCCAAGAGTTCCCAGGTAAGAGTGACTGGTCCGATTATGTGGATTTGTACGAACACTCTAACCTTAGACAGAAAACCCAGGGTACAGGCATTCACTCTTCCAGTTTGCACGTGTTCACACTATTTAGGACCCAAAACCTTGACGAGATTTTTGAAAACTCAAAGGGGTTTAAAACCTTATAACAGAGGGTTCAAAACCTAGTAATCAATCATCCTAGAACAGATGATTAGTTTTCAAAGCGGTTTTGAAATTTATGTTCTTGTTGTGGTCGTCGCCTAAGGATAGGTGACGGTATTGTTTTGTGACTAAACGCAAGTAAACTCGCGTTAGGGTCCTAGGAAGGTTATAGACTAGGTCAAAGCATTACTAATAACCTAATTCCCTATAACCATTGGCTCTGATACCAACTTTTTTGTCACACCCCGACCACGTAGAACATACAAAACGTGGCGGAAACGTCGGGGAGTGTTGTAATAGAATCAATTGTTTCAAATCCATGGCAATTGAAGTTTCGTTTTATTAATCAAATATGAAAGTATACATTGTTTAAACAAGAACCAAAGAGTACATAACGTGAATTAACTAGTTCTTGTCTCGTTTTAAGTCACTAAGGCACAGGTCCGCCTAAGTATGTCTTGATAAGTCCTATGCATCATCTCCTGAAAACACATGTGAAAATAGGTACGTCAGCATAAAAATGTCTGTGAGATACATTGGTTTTGTGAAAACGGAATTCATAGCTTATGTTTGAGAAAATGTTTAGTCATGAACCTTGTAATTTGCTTTGTCTTGTAAATCATTTGAAAAACGATAAGATCAGATGATATGTATAAATAGAGAACACTGTATGGTTAAACGGATAACCATGTAAAATGAGTTTGTATAAGATAAGTCGTTTGTAAAACAATGTCTCGTGAAAAGTGTGTTATTTGTATAAAATGTCATATGTCTCAAATTGAAATGATTCAAATAACGCTACGATATGTAATACCATACAAACACTTATATATAGGAAGTACCAGCGGCGTATCCACCATGCTTGTATCATATTACACACGCCTCGTTACTTAATCACTTACTCAAACCAAACATCAAGATGTAATGTTTAACAATTGTGGAAATGTTTATGTATAGTCAAATGTCTATTGTCAAATGTAAATCATGTCAACGGATACAACTGGTTTACACGGTTCAATGGTTACAAACGGTTCATATAATCGAAGGGTTAAGACGGTTCACATGGTCAAATGGTTACAACGGTTCAAAATGTAGTATAATGTGTTCATATGCTGGATGAGCATATGCAACAGAAATGCAATGTAAGGCAATGTACTAAGTACGCACACAATGAGCATACATAGCATGTAATGTAAAGCAATGTACTAAGTACGCACACAATGGGCATACATAGCACGTAATGTAAAGCAATGTACTAAGTACGCACACAATGGGCATACATAGCACGTAATGTAAAGCAATGTACTAAGTACGCACACAATGGGCATACATAGCATGTAATGTAAAGCAATGTACTAAGTACGCACATAATGGGCATACATAGCATGTAATGTAAGGCAATGTACTAAGTACGCACACAATGGGCATACATAGCATGAACACAATGAAATCATGTACTATATATGTACTATCGGACATAGCAAGTATATGATGTGAAAAACCGGAAAGCATGAAAGTAGCTAGTAGGCACATGTGTTTCACCCCAAAATAGTTTGGAAAACAGTAAAAGAGGGGTTCAATGTACTCACCTGAGATTGCTTTGAATTCCTTGTGTAATAATCACACAATGCTAGAGATCACGGGATATCAAACGACACCTAATAGGTAGCTATATTAATATACCGGACCAAAATCGGAGGATCGGATAGTATGCGGGTTTGTAAACCAAACGAGTATGGAGACTCGTGTAATATGGTTTAACAAAGCTTACATACTAAAATGAAACCTAACCTAAGTGCGACCCATTACGACCCGTTTAGGTAGCTTATGCTACCCTAACGCTTCGTTCGCGTTAAACGCGTCTGGAACGCCTAACATCGTGACCACAAGGTATAACTTCGGAAGGTTATAGCTATGGTCACCTAATGTGTTTGGCCGGATCCTAATGATCGACCAAATGGGTCGGGTTCGAAAGTATAAGCGATGGTTTAGATCGCTTACCTTACGACCCTATATATGCACTAAACTAAAAGTGACGAGCTAAGCATGTTAGAACATGCTTAACTAAGATTAGAAAACAGGTTTGGCATCAAAACAAACGGCTTTGATGCTCACGAGTAGTTTTGGTTACAAAATATGCAAGAATGCACATTTTGGCTGAAACTACGACTCGTCACTGAGCCTAGATAACGTGGTAATCAGTAGGTATAGTCACTACGGACTATAACCATCGTGATCACACTCACATTATGAAGTTCCATGAACTTCAGGTTGACCATAGGCTGGTCAATGCAGAAAGTCAACAAAACGTTGACTTTCGGACTCGAAAAGCGAATAAAAGAACGAAAGAATACTTACGGAGGGTCCCCGAATGCTAATCTAGATCAAAATGGCTCAGGTATGAAACAATGGTTCCAACTTAGAGCCTTTAGATCAGATTGTGTGAGTTTTTAGCAAAATGGGGGTGGGGGGTATTTATAGGAAAAGCAAAACCGTTAGGATCGTTTCTTGAATAACGTGCCACGATCTCGCCCGTACACTTGTCACAATGTTGTGGTACCTCTGTTCTTGCCCCTTATTGGCTGGAAGAGACAAGGGAGCTTTGATCTTTCACTACTTGAAGAGGTAACAACATTAAATGTTGAATCTGCTATTCTGGGGAGGCCTTACGGACCGTATGGCTTTTGGCTTACGGTCCGTAATGTCACACCCCCAAAATCCACACGCGGAGTACCACCGCTTGGAGGCGTGACATGACCAGGATCAAGCCACCAATCATATTGAACATGTAAATAAATAGTAATAATTATCCATCAATACGAAAGGTGTTTATCAAAACCAACATAAGTAAATATAGCGGAAGCATTAAAGTAAAAACCCAATCGTAAGTATCAATGTATGAAATGTTATAAGTGTTTAATAAGCGTTCATGATCCATTGCCCACAACGACCTGCTCCTCCTTGTGCAAGCTCCATAAGTACCTAAGGTCCTGCAAGGCATGCAGCAAACAATCAACAACTAGTTGAGCGAGTTCACAGAAAGTAAGTTTATAACAGTAATGCGTAAGTTCAACTAGTGGGGGTTTCCCATGCATGTATGTACTAATGGTGGGGGTTTCCCATGCCTTGTATATATATTACTAGTGGGGGGATTCCCACGTTAATCATTACTAACGGGGGCTTCCCATTATGGTACTTACTAGACTATTTGCAACCATGTGTTCTTCTTAATCCGAGAACAGGAGTACGTACTAGGTCACGTAGGATTTACGTGAGTGCCCTTCCCCGAGGACAGTGGTACGTGTGGGGTTTACGTAGGATTTACGTAAGTGTCCTTCCGACCCGGAAGACAGTAGTAGGTATTAGTTTACGTAGGTTTTACGTAAGTGTCCTCCCGACCCGGGAGACAATGGAAGATACTAGTTTACGTAGGTTTTACGTAAGTGTCCTGACTAACCTGAGGACGATGGTCTATAGTCTAGTGATTACGTAAGTACGAGTAATCATTCCATATCAAACATTCCAATCCAATTCCCAACCCGGGAATCCCATGCCTTGGCTGTGTGAACTCACCTTGGGTTGCTCGGCAGATACACAAAAAGGTTCTTGAACTAAGGTTGGTCAACCACGTCCTAACAGGGTTACCATACAAGTCAGGTTTTGACTCTAGCAATGCACGTATGTATCATATAAGTTAACACATTACGAACACGTATAAATCATGGCAAAATCACGTATCACATATTGACAATAAACTTCACATCATGCAAACACTTATACAAGCCCAAAAATGAAGCCCAATAAGTAGGTGGCCCAACCTATTATGCGATCCGCACCACTTGTGCGATCCACAATGGGTTGTGCGATCAGCCTAATGCCCGGCCCAATGACATAAACAATCCAATAGTACAATCTCGGCCCAAATAATATACATGAGTGACTTGTGCGATCCTGATTGGATTGTACGATCCGATCGGGTTGTGCGTTCCAAACCAGCCCAATCCCAATCATAATAACCGACCCAAACTTAAACAGTGTGAAATTGGTTTGTGCGATTCGAGCAGACTTGTATGATCTGCTCGGGTTGTGCGACCAGGTAATTTGGGCTGCCCGGCCCAACAACATAACATAACAACTTGTGCGACTCACTAGTTCTTGTGCGATTAGTATGACTAGTGCGATTGGACCCTTGTGCGTTTGGATCAGTTTTGTGTGGTTGTTTTAATTACCGAGTATTATGCAATCGGCTATAATTATTCCAGTTTCCAAATTTACAAAAAGTCAATTAACAACTAAACAGTTTCAAAACATGCTATTTCTCGATCAAACAAGGGTTCCAACATCAATTCCTTATGAACCCTAAACATGCCTCAAGAACACATCCTATTAACACTCAATCAGATTAACCATAACACTTCCCAAATGATCAATACTAGAATTCGAATCTATAGCATGATATCCGATTAACAAGAGCATGTTTCAAACATATACAAGCTGATTATATACAACCATTCGGTTCCTTAGATATCATTACCACATCCGATTCATAAGAACATCATCAATCATATGACTATTCTCTTTATCACATAATTCATAGTATTCGTGACACTATCTAGCATACGATTCATATTAACTAAATCATTCGGATCTAACACATACAAGATCGGTCACATATCAACAACATGATATCACATCATTTGACAAAATACATAATCATGAAATACTAACCGATTAATGGAAAGGATAGGGTTTGATTCGAACAAGAAAGGTCTTCGATTGCCTTGTGCCGTCGAGTTCTAGAGAGAAGGAAGAGAAGCTAGGGTTTTGTGTGTGAGAATGTTATGGCAAAAGTGTGAAAGGGTTACAACACTCCCATGTGTTAATCGGCTAAGGTAGGATGGGCCGAATCCATCACTTGGGCCGCCATCCATCCGCGTGCAAGTGTAAAGCCTGAATGGACTTGTGCGATCAAGTGGGTGTTATGCGATCGGGCCATTAACATACATACATATTATATACACAACACACGTAACACATCATTCATTAAATCACATAATCTAGGTCACATAAGCACGTAACATTTACACAAAGTAGGTCTAAAGTTCGAGTTGTCACATTATCCCCAACTAAAAAGAAATTTCGTCCCGAAATTTGGTACGCACTCACTGAGGAAGCTAGGTAAGTTCAATCGTTCACTGGTTTTTCCTGGGGTGTCACATCCTCCCCCCGTTGATCTGGAATTTCGTCCCGAAATTCCGCAGTAGTAGCTTCAGCCTCAGTAGTGGTTGCATTGGTTCCGAATAACTGGGGGTACTTTTCTGTCATCCTGTATTCGCGTTCCCAGGTGTACTCTGGGCCACGTTTGGAGTTCCAACGAACTCGGACAAGAGGGATTCTCTTGTTTTTGAGGACCTTAACATCCCGGTCCGTGATTTCAACTGGCTCCTCGACGAACTGCAACCGCTCGTCAATGGTGAGCTCCTTCAAAGGAACTATGAGGGTCTCATCTGACAGGCACTTCTTCAGATTTGACACGTGAAAGACATTGTGAACTGCACCGAGTTCAGCTGGTAGGTTTAGCTTGTAGGCCACCTTGCCTATTTTCTCAGTGATCTCGAACGGTCCGACATACCGCGGATTTAGTTTGCCCCGTTTGCCAAAACGTACCACACCCTTCCAGGGTGAGACTTTAAGTAAAACCCAGTCCCCGACCTGAAATTCCAAAGGCTTTCTACGCTTGTCCGCGTAGGCTTTCTGACGGTCGCGTGATGCCGCCATGCGTTGTCGTATCTGTGCAATCTTTTCTGTGGCGTCCACTACAATTTCCGGACCCGTAATCTGACTATCCCCCACCTCCGCCCAACAGAGAGGTGACCGGCATTTACGTCCGTACAATGCCTCGAATGGAGCGGCTTGTATGCTGGTGTGATAACTGTTATTATACGAGAACTCCACCAAAGGGAGATGCTTTTCCCAGCCGTTGCCGAAATCAATAACGCATGCCCGAAGCATGTCTTCAAGAGTTTGGATCGTTCGCTCAGACTGCCCATCCGTCTGAGGATGATATGCTGTGCTCATGTCTAGCGGTGAGCCGAAAGATTTGTGCATCGCTTGCCATAGTTCTGACGTGAATCGTGCATCCCGATCCGAAATAATGGAGATGGGCACCCCGTGCCTCGAAACAACTTCTTTAAGGTAGATGTCTGCGAGAGTGGAGAACTTATCCGTTTCCTTTATAGCTAGGAAGTGTGCAGACTTGGTGAGTCGATCCACGATCACCCATATGGTATCATTCCCACGCTGAGATCTAGGTAGGCCTATAACGAAATCCATGGAAATTTCTTCCCATTTCCATTGCGGTATCGTGGGTTGCTGAAGTAGGCCCGCTGGTTTCTGGTATTCCACCTTGACTCTCGCACAGGTCAAGCACTTGCTGACATAGGTAGCGATGTGGGCCTTCATGCTAGGCCACCAATAGGAGTCCTGATGTCGTGGTACATTTTGTCCGACCCTGGATGTACCGAGTAGCGAGACTTGTGAGCTTCATCCATTACCAGCTCGCGTAGACCGCCATAAAGTGGGACCCAAATACGCCTCGTTACATAGTAGGCGCCGTCTTCCTTCTGTTCTAATCGTTGCCTTGAGCCGCGTAGGGCTTCAGCCCTGACGTTTTCTGGTTTCAATGCTTCTGCTTGAGCATTCCGTATCTGTGCTGGAAGACTGGACTGTATAGTGAGCTGCAAGGCTCGTACGCGTCTAGGTAGAGTGTCCTTTCGACTGAGGGCGTCAGCCACAACATTGGCCTTGCCTGGATGGTACTTGATAGCGCATTGGTAATCGTTCAGTAACTCGACCCATCGCCGTTGACGCATGTTCAAATCCTTCTGCTTAAGGATATGCTCGAGACTCCTGTGATCGGTGTAAATCGTGCACCTGGTACCGTACAGGTAGTGTCGCCATATCTTAAGCGCGAAAACAACAGCTCCCAGCTCTAAGTCGTGCGTCGTGTAGTTCCGTTCATGAATCTTAAGTTGGCGTGAAGCGTAAGCAATAACCTTGTCGCGCTGCATTAACACACATCCAAGACCCTGAATGGATGCATCACAATAAACCACGAAGTCATCTGTGCCCTCTGGCAAGGAAAGGATAGGTGCACTGCAAAGTCTATCCTTTAGGTGCTGAAAAGCAGTTTCCTGAGTGTTGCCCCAACGGTAGGTGACACCTTTCTGTGTCAGTAGCGTAAGCGGTTGAGCAATCCTTGAAAAGTCCTTAATAAACCGTCTGTAGTAACCCGCCAAACCCAAAAATTGGCGTATTTCCGTTGGTGTACGTGGTGCAGGCCAGTTTCTGATCGAGTCTACCTTGGATGGATCAACATGGATCCCATCCTTGTTCACTATGTGGCCTAGAAAGTGGACTTCACGAAGCCAGAAGTCGCATTTCGAGAACTTAGCGTACAGCTGTTCCTTCCGTAGGAGTTCCAAGATAAGGCGTAGGTGCTGCTCGTGTTCCTCCTGACTCTTGGAGTAGATCAGAATGTCGTCGATGAAGACAATGACGAACTTGTCAAGATAGGGTTTGCACACCCTGTTCATAAGGTCCATAAATACGGCAGGCGCGTTCGTCAACCCGAATGGCATGACAAGAAACTCGTAGTGGCCGTAGCGAGTTCTGAATGCTGTTTTGGAGACGTCCTCCTCCCGGACTCTCAGCTGATGATAACCTGACCTCAGGTCTATCTTCGAATAGTAGCACGACCCTTGCAACTGGTCGAATAAATCATCTATACGTGGAAGAGGATAACGGTTCTTCACCGTCACCTTGTTGAGTTCGCGGTAGTCTATGCACATCCTGAAGGTACCGTCCTTCTTTTTCACAAATAACACTGGAGCTCCCCATGGCGAAGAGCTTGGACGAATGAAGCCCTTTTCCAAGAGCTCTTGTAGCTGCTTTGACAGTTCCTCCAATTCTGATGGAGCTAGACGATATGGTGCGCGAGCTATGGGTGCTGCTCCTGGAGCGAGCTCGATTTGAAATTCGACCTGACGATGAGGCGGTAATCCAGGTAGGTCTTCAGGAAATACCTGAGGAAAGTCACGTACAACCGGTATATCTTCCAGTCTCTTTTCTTTCGTCGATGCATCTGAAACAAGAGCCAAAATGGCTGTGTGACCCTTTCGTAAGCATTTCTGAGCCTTCAAGAAAGAGATGATGCCAACCACTGCACCACTCTTGTCGCCTTGTACTTCGAGAGGTTCTTGACCAGAACGAGGAATGTGAATCTTCTTCTCGATGCATAAGATTTCTGCCTGGTGTTGGGATAACCAATCCATCCCAATGACGATGTCGAAGCTTCCCAAGACTATGGGAATAAGGCCGATGGAGAAAACTTGACCGGCTAAGACAATACTACAACCCTTGACTATTTGCGTGGCTTCTAAACTCTTACCATTTGCTAACTCTACGACATGTTTGGTGTTTAGGGGTGTTGATGTACTTTTTAACAATTTACTGGCTTTCACAGAAATATAACTTGTATCCGCACCCGAATCAAATAAAACAGTAACATATATATCGTCGAGGAGAAACTTACCCATAACCACATTGGGATCGTTCATTGCATCTCCTCGTCCTAGCACGAAAGCTCGACCCCTTGCCTCGTTGCCATTGTTGTTGTTGTTCCCACCGTTGTTGTGCCCGTTGCCCTGGTTATTGTTGTTGCGATTCTGGTTCTGGTTCAGTTGAGGACAATCGCGTTTGAAATGACCTTCAGCCACACACTGGAAACATCCCCGGTTTGCTGTAGCTGCTGCTGCTGTGGGTTCTGTGGAGCTGGTTGTTGCGGTTGCTGGTTCTGATTTGCAGGCCGTGGGCTCCTACAGTCTTTGGCCTCGTGACCCATCTTGAGACATCTTTGACAACGACCCTTGTTGCACTGGCCGCTGTGATGTCTGTTGCAGTTGTGACACTTGGGGTGAAACCCTTGATACCTTCTCTGTCTATGACCACCAGAGGATTGCTGACTAGGACTCTGGTAGTGGTCAGTCTTCTGCTGCTGAGCTTGAGACTGAACTGTTGCTGAACCTTTGCTAGAATCCCCATCCCACTTTCTTTTGTTGTCACTGGGTGTAGTGGGAGTAGCGGCTGAAGTGGGAGTAGCGGCTGAAGTGGTAGCACTGATGCGTTTGGGCAACTTGTTCTGTTCCACCGCCTGATCCGTGAGGCGATGAGCAAGACGTTGGATATCTTGAATGTTGTCGAGGTTAGCCGACGTAACATGGCTCTGAATTTCTGAGGCTAGACCCTTGAGGTACAACTCGATGCGCTTAATCGGAGGGTCTACCATGGTTGGGCACAAGATGGCCAGTTCGTTCGACCGCTTCGTGTAAGCTTCTATCTCTGACCCCGTCATCTTCAAGTGATAAAACTCATTCTCCAACTTGTGGATGTCATCCCTTGAGCAGTACTCACGTTTGATAAGTTCTTTGAAATCGTTCCATGGGGTGGCGTTAGCAGCTGCCAACCCGAGAATCTGAACTTGGGCGTTCCACCAAGTTAGTGCTATTCCTTCTAGCGTGCCAGTGGCGTACTTGACCCTGCGAGCCTCAGGGCATTCGCACATTTCAAACACTGACTCCAGCTTCTCAAACCAATGGAGGAGTCCCATTGCCCCCTCGGTGCCACTGAAAGTACTTGGGCGACAGTCCATGAAGTTCTTGAAAGTGCAGACAGGTTGCTGCGCTGGTTGACCTATTGTGTATAAATAGGACGAGATTAAATACGAGAGTGAATGCAGGATCTAAGGATCCTAGTGTGAATCTATACTGCAGGATATACTGCCTGCTTGAGCAGCTGCAAGTGCCGCAGCAACTTGAGCTTGAACGAGAGCCTCTAGCTAGGCTTGAGTCATGTTAATTCGTCCAGACATGATCTTCATTGTAAAAGTAGCGTAAGTGAGAATGGTTCGCGAGTAGGGCGATGACAGAAAAGCATAAGCACGTAGGTATTCTCATGTAATAGTATCATGTGTATCTAAGTGTACTACGAGCAAAGTTCTATAAGTTTCTAGCAAGCAGGTAACAAACATAAACAATATTACCTAGGATGTCGAGTCTTGCACGTGGAGCGAAGCGTCGTTGTGGATCGTTGAGAGCACTGTTCTGGTTATAGTCTGGTTTTAATAAAAACGTTTCCCATATTAAAACCAAGTTCTCTAGAACCAATGGCTCTGATACCAATCTGTCACACCCCCAAAATCCACACGCGGAGTACCACCGCTTGGAGGCGTGACATGACCAGGATCAAGCCACCAATCATATTGAACATGTAAATAAATAGTAATAATTATCCATCAATACGAAAGGTGTTTATCAAAACCAACATAAGTAAATATAGTGGAAGCATTAAAGTAAAAACCCAATCGTAAGTATCAATGTATGAAATGTTATAAGTGTTTAATAAGCGTTCACGATCCATTGCCCACAACGACCTGCTCCTCCTTGTGCAAGCTCCATAAGTACCTAAGGTCCTGCAAGGCATGCAGCAAACAATCAACAGCTAGTTGAGCGAGTTCACAGAAAGTAAGTTTATAACAGTAATGCGTAAGTTCAACTAGTGGGGGTTTCCCATGCATGTATGTACTAATGGTGGGGGTTTCCCATGCCTTGTATATATATTACTAGTGGGGGGATTCCCACGTTTATCATTACTAACGGGGGCTTCCCATTATGGTACTTACTAGACTATTTGCAACCATGTGTTCTTCTTAATCCGAGAACAGGAATACGTACTAGGTCACGTAGGATTTACGTGAGTGCCCTTCCCCGAGGACAGTGGTACGTGTGGGGTTTACGTAGGATTTACGTAAGTGTCCTTCCGACCCGGAAGACAGTAGTGGGTATTAATTTACGTAGGTTTTACGTAAGTGTCCTCCCGACCCGGGAGACAATGGAAGATACTAGTTTACGTAGGTTTTACGTAAGTGTCCTGACTAACCTGAGGACGATGGTCTATAGTCTAGTGATTGCGTAAGTACGAGTAATCATTCCATATCAAACATTCCAATCAAATTCCCAACCCGGGAATCCCATGCCTTGGCTGTGTGAACTCACCTTGGGTTGCTCGGCAGATACACAAAAAGGTTCTAGAACTAAGGTTGGTCAACCACGTCCTAACAGGGTTACCATACAAGTCAGGTTTTGACTCTAGCAATGCACGTATGTATCATATAAGTTAACATATTACGAACACGTATAAATCATGGCAAAATCACGTATCACATATTGACAATAAACTTCACATCATGCAAACACTTATACAAGCCCAAAAATGAAGCCCAATAAGTAGGTGGCCCAACCTATTGTGCGATCCGTACCACTTGTGCGATCCACAATGGGTTGTGCGATCAGCCTAATGCGCGGCCCAATGACATAAACAATCCAATAGTACAATCTCGGCCCAAATAATATACATGAGTGACTTGTGCGATCCTGATTGGATTGTACGATCCGATCGGGTTGTGCGTTCCAAACCAGCCCAATCCCAATCATAATAACCGGCCCAAACTTAAACAGTGTGAAATTGGTTTGTGCGATCCGAGCAGACTTGTATGATCTGCTCGGGTTGTGCGACCAGGTAATTTGGGCTGCCCGGCCCAACAACATAACATAACAACTTGTGCGACTCGCTAGTTCTTGTGCGATTAGTCTGACTAGTGCGATTGGACCCTTGTGCGTTCGGATCAGTTTTGTGTGGTTGTTTTAATTACCGAGTATTATGCAATCGGCTATAATTATTCCAGTTTCCAAATTTACAAAAAGTCAATTAACAACTAAACAGTTTCAAAACATGCTATTTCTCGATCAAACAAGGGTTCCAACATCAATTCCTTATGAACCTAAACATGCCTCAAAAACACATCCTATTAACACTCAATCAGATTAACCATAACACTTCCCAAACGATCAATACTAGAATTCGAATCTATAGCATGATATCCGATTAACAAGAGCATGTTTCAAACATATACAAGCTGATTATATACAACCATTCGGTTCCTTAGATATCATTACCACATCCGATTCATAAGAACATCATCAATCATATGACTATTCTCTTTATCACATAATTCATAGTATTCGTGACACTATCTAGCATACGATTCATATTAACTAAATCATTCGGATCCAACACATACAAGATCGGTCACATATCAACAACATGATATCACATCATTTGACAAAATACATAATTGTCACACCCCAACCGATGGCGGAAACATCGGGATGAGACGTACAAACTGTTCAAAGACATCATAACACTAAATGTGACAATATAATTAAATTTCATTAATTAAAATTGCAAAGTTTCATACATTGTCATAAAAGGAAATAACAAACATTAAACATAGTTTATTTCAAAAGTGGGTTTCTAGGCCATCCTATTCATTTCTTCAAATCTTGACTTCCTCATCCTGCAGTATGCATTTAAAATAAAGTCAACAACACATGTTGGCGAGTATACAAGTTTGAATATAGCATAATATGTTTAAAATAGTTTAACTTGATCAAATCCACGTGAATACATGATTTCATATTAACAGTTATACTCGTAACGATGAATATATGTGTTCAAACCAAAGTTTAACGCAATTAACGTGCCTACCCAAAAAGGGTGGTAAAATGAGTAACATAGAATAAATCCTAACAATACCCATAATATTATGGGAGGGGCGTTACAACCTACAGCGCTGCCATTGTTAGGGGAGGCTTGGAAAGTTAATGAACACACAATCATAAATGTTTAACATTAGCATAACATGATTAACATGAGTCAAATAGATTCACATGAAATGTGGATTGACAGTGCAAAAATGTTTAACATAGTGTTTTTGATATAGGAAATGCATACAGCACCCAAAATGTGATAAAACGGAAAATGGGTCATGTATACTCACCTTAGGTTGCGTTGTGTATTTCTTGGAATAATTAAGAATCAAGAGATTTCCCAAGAGAAGGTGCACAAGAGAATTACCCTATTAATTTTGAGGATTTGTTAAATATTGGGAATTTAATGATTATTTGAATAACAAGGCATTTATAAAAATAATATAAACATGTCTAATATAATAATCATGTGTTTCATACTTTTATATTTGATAAAATATATGACAATTCATTTATAAATAGGTAAATAAAATAAATATTGATTTGTATATACTATCAAAATACTATGACTGATTTTTCCAAGTATTATAAATACTAGTTCTAAAACAAATAATAATTCTTGATTATTATGCACTTAAAATAACAATTCATATACATATATATATAAATATCATAGATTAATAATTTTGATTTAAAATAGTAAATCTGATTAAATTATAATTCCAATCTAAATAAAATAATAAATCTATTTATTCTAGAATAATTCTGATTATTATATTAATTCTGATTTATATAGTAATTAAATAATAATTCTGAAATATAATTTCTGATTTAAATAAATAATACAAATTCTGATTAAAAATATACATTCTGATTAAAATATTGTTTTAAATAATAATTCTGATTATAAATAACAGAAATAACAATTATGTGTTAATAAAATAATTCTGATTTAATATAATATTTCAGATTTAAAAATATACAAGTAAATCTGTTAAATAATAATAATAATTAAACTTGATTTTATAAATAATTCTGATTTAATTAAGGACTAATATTTCTGATTTAAATTATGTTAATAAATCTGTTTAATAATAATAATTATATAAATAAATCTGTTTTAATATTAATAATAGTATTAATAAATCTGATTTAATAGTAATCATTATTCTAAAAATATAGATATATTTGATTATAAATAAATAAATAAGGTTTATATTAATAAGATTAATAAACTAATAAGTAATAATAATAATAATAATAATAATAATAATAATAATAATAATAAACTGTAACATATATATAAAAAATAGAATCGAAACTGTATATATATATATATATAAAGAAAACGGGAAACGGAACGGTTACCGGACGGTTGCGGGCACGGCGGCGAAGTGGTGGTGATCGGTGGTGGCTCATAGTTCCGGCGAGGGTGGTTCCGGCGACGAACGGGTTGCGGTTGTTGTTTCGGGTTACTTCGATGATCGGGTTCGCGGTTTTGGTTTCGACGATCGAGTGTGAAGGAACGATTTAGAAGTGTTGTTCGGGGGTTATATAGAAGGTGGAAGTCGGTTACAAACATGAACAGTCATCGGGTTCCGGTAACCCTTCAAAAGTCGACGTAGAAGATAAACAGTTGGGCGGTTACATTATTTAAATTCAGATCATTTATTATCATGTTAAATATAATTCAAGTCAAGACATAACAGATGTGTTGGTGCAGTCATCTGTCGACTACGTCTAATGTCGAGTTCGGGTTGCGATGCGGATCTGGTCAAACATGATGTCATCATGCTTGATGATGACATCATGTGACATCATCATTATGCAATGTTCATTAGCAACAACAAACGACAAAAACACATGATAAGTTGCAAGATCTTAAATGTCAAGCTTTGTGTTGATTGGACCATATGAAGGTCAAATGAGACATCACCATTATTTGGTCCAATGAGGTAAAAGTCTACAAGATGACAAGCCTTTACAACAACATGATGCATCGCTTTTAGAGTAAATCATTCGGACCGCTTTAATGAACATGGGAACCGCCTTTACGGCATGATGATCTGAACCACTTTAACGTCACATGGGAACCGCTTTTATGAACGTTGCTGAACCGCTTTTACGTACATGTCCTTCAAGCGGTTCACATCTACTATATATAGGTAGTGTTGTCATTTCATTTGTAACAGAGTTAGAAACTAATACCGAGGTGCTGCCGGTATTTCCTCTTACTGTAAACGCTGTAATATTAATATACAAGAGGATTAAAGTGTGATACAAGCTGTGTATACGTCCGTTTCTTTGTTTCCGCCGCTGAAACGGATTTGAGCTCCTCCGAACGACTCGTTTAGGTCGAAATCCGATCCTACAATTGGTATCAGAGCCAAGGAGGAGGAGATCTCGCATATTCAGCTTGTTTTTCATCATTTTTCTGCTTCTACACCCTTCTTTTTCGAAAAACGCAACTTTTTACGGTCAAATTTGCTTCAAATTTACATATTATGTGCGGAATGATGATTTAACAAAACCTGGAAATTTTCAGACCTTAATTCGGCTTAAATTTGATTAAAATTGAATTTTTGCTTAAAAAGCGATTCGTGTTTGCTGACGTCATTTCTGGATCGCTCAAAATATTATCTGAACCGCTCGTAAATACTTTTATGAACCGCTCATAGGACCTTTATGAATCGCTCATAGGAACACTTTTTGAACCGCTTATTTGACACAAGTCAGAACGCTGGAAAAGGATACTTCTGAACCGCTTTTAAGAAAAACTCAGGGTCGCTCATAATTACCTATATTGAACAACGTGAACCGCTTTTAAGTCAG
Source organism: Helianthus annuus (assembly GCF_002127325.2). Taxonomy (NCBI): domain Eukaryota; kingdom Viridiplantae; phylum Streptophyta; class Magnoliopsida; order Asterales; family Asteraceae; genus Helianthus; species Helianthus annuus. Next base: position 58,220,673 of record NC_035437.2, read on the forward strand.
TATAGCTGAACCGTCCCATGTGAAGCTCAGTGGTTGTCAGTTGTTTTTGTTCACCGCCCATTTGCCCATTTATCCAAAACAAATAGCCACCGTCCCACTAAAACAATCCACCCAATTAAACTTGTTCCACCGCCCAATCAAAGCCCAGGTGCAGCCGCTATTTGACCCAATCCCCTTTGTGTAACTACCGCCTCACTTGACCACTCAAAGAATTGTTTTAATATAATAGTAACCGTCGGCCCTATTAAAACCTTTCATCCACCGTCCCACTATTATTTGTTGTTAAAAATTGTTACAGCCCAAGGCCCAATCCAGTTATTGTTTGTTCACTGATCATTAATATCCACCGCCCAAACCGCACAAAAGACCCAATCTCGTTTTGTTTTAGTCATATCGGCCCAATTATTGATTAGTGTAGTGGACTGGAGGTGCCGCCATTTGAAGGTAAACACGTGTCGGGTTTGTTTTTGAAAAAAATGGCAATGGTGTTTGATGAACAGGAGAACTATTATTTCGAAAGATTTAATGATTGGCATCACGGATTTCTAGATGAGGGTTATAGAAAAGTGAGCAAAGATGGTTGGGCAAAAAGGTTCAAATATTTCGTGTGTCTGAAAGACGAAACGTTGGATGATCTTAAAGACAGATATAGTGTTTTATTGAGTTATATGAAAGATCATGAGATATATCCGTCAAATGTTGAAAAATTGGAGAAATTTGCAGATGCATTACCGATTGAATGGGGTGAATGTTTGAAGAATTTAAGGGAGAAGTCAAATTTTTCAAAACTACCTCTAAATCAATTCATCAGCAAACTTCAAACTCATGAACTTGAAACCAGAAAGAAAAAGAAAGATTTGATCAAGGTTTTGGAATATAATGTGCTAGATCTAAGTTCAGATGTGATTGAAGAGATGCACAAAAGGGTTAATCAATGTATCAGGACAAAACATGTGCTGAAATACGATTTCAAACAGGGTTGTTATATTGATAATAATGGAAATCCTTTTGATTTCGTTAAATTGTTTTGTGCAGGTACATTGATAGCAAAGGAAGAAGAAACTTCAAAAGCTGAAGAATCGGTGAAGAATGAAACAATGTGCTCAACATGCGATAACTTTAAGACTGACAATGACAAACTCGTGAGAGACATAGAAAGTTTGGCATTTACAGTCAAAAAGTTGAAAGACGAGAAGCACGTTGCTGAAAACCAGGTTCTTTCTCTGGAAAAAGATTGTGAGAAGTTGAAAGCAGAAAATGACAAACTGTTGATTGATTTTAACAGTTTGACTTTGAAATATCAAGAATTTGAGGGGCAAGTGAAAATTCTTGAAGATGGGAAAAATGTGTTTAGTAAAAACAACATTGAAAAACAAAAGATGATAAATTCCCATCTTCAGAAGATTGTCGAACTTGAAAAAGAAGGTGAAAGCGCTCAAAAGAGAATCAAAGAGTTAGTGAAAGAGCTTGAAAGCAAAAAGAAATCGTCAGAAGATGAGGATTTCTGGATAAAGCTTGAAAACAAGAATCTAAAAGCCAATGAATCAAAATTTCAGGAACAGATCAAAATTTTGATAAATGAAAAGTCTGTTCTTGAAAGTTTGAAGGTTGAGAATGACAATTCCATCAAGTCTCATCTTGAGAGAATATCTCAGCTTGAGGAAGAAGCTAAGAATTCCAGGACCAAGATAGATAAACTTGAGAAGAAATTGATCAGTTTTGCGACTAAATCTGACAAGTTGAATATTCCTTGTCCAAAACCGATCAATTCAGTTCCGATGAGTGAAAAGGCTACAAACGTTGACAAAGTCAAAGTCAAAGATTGTGATGATAAAACTGATGAGGAAAATGAGAAATTTTATTCAGCAGATGAGTCTGTGACAGAGTCTGATGATGAAAATGTTAAGAAAGAAAAACAAAAATTGTTTTTAAAGTTGAAAGAAAAATTTCAGAAAACTGTTCTGCAATCAACTGAAAAAGGTGAATGCTCTAAGCAAAAACCTGTGAAGAAGATTGTAAAACAGAATCAAAACTTTAAAAATGAAAGAAAAAACTCATCAGTACGATCATCCAATCAAAAGAAAAAATTACAAAAAATTGAAAATGAAAATTCAAAATTTGTTGTGTGCAGAACAAACCACAGTGCAAAAGCGTCAAAACCAGCAAATTTGAGGAAGGAATATCACCAAGCCAGACAATGCTATGATCTGAGCATTTGGTGTGAAAAAGGTGGTAACTGGTATGATAACAGGGTGTGCTACAGCTGCGGATATCAGGGGCATATTGCTGTTAACTGCCAATACTGGAGTTATGAGACCAGGAGGTGCTACAATTGCAATATCAAAGGTCACATTGCCAGAGATTGCCCAAAGAGATCGCATGACAGATTGAGGGCTAATTCTCAGAAAATGGAAAAGAAGATACCAGTCGTTGTCAAGCCCAAAGAATTGAAAGTTTCGGGCCAAAACGTCAGAGAACAGAAGGTCAAAGAACCTAAAGTTCAAGAAACAAAAGTGAAGCTTTCTCAGGGGCAGAAAGATCGACTGAGGAAAAAGAGAAAGAAAGCAAGAGAATATCTCGAAAAGATTTTGTCCTCGGGTTCATCCGTTGGAAAGAATATAAGTTCTGATGAATCAACTCCCTCGGATGCAAAGTCAAGAAAACCGAATTCGTCAGATGCAAATCTGAGGACTAAAGAGGATAAGAAGAAGAAGAAAGTGAAGTTTTCACTTCCTGGCGATGAATTTGTTTCTTCGAAAACAAAGGAGCCACATGTCGGCGATGAATCTGACTCATTAAAGTCAGACAAGCCACATTCAGGCAATGATTCTGGTATGGTAAAACCAGAAGAGCCATGCGTTGAGGTAAAGGTCGAGAATTCTAGTTTAACAATGGATGAGAAAAATTTTCCACCATTGTTGAATAAGAATTCAAAATCACCCAAGGCTGGTCAGGCTTGGGTGAAACTATTCAAATAGAAAAAACCTGACTTGCCGGAGCTCCCAGGTTTGTAAGAGTGGAGCATGAATCGGCATCTTTTAAATCTGTGTTTGAAGATTTTGCAGGAATTGCCGGAGATCCCAAGATGGTATCATGGATCATGAATCGGCATCTTTCTTGAATTTTATTCGGTAACGTCAATCATGCAAACGGTAAAGAGGTTTGGTTGTGTTTGTGAATGTTTTACAAGTGGTACAGAGGATTCTGGACTGCATATGGTAAATCAAGGACATTAACTTGTACTTGGTTTTTCCTACTTTTGTGTAGAAAACAAGATGATGAAGTAACCCCGTACCTAAACTGTTTGGTAAACAAACTAAGTTTTCCGGAAAAACCATTTTGATTAAAACAAACTTAAGTGTTTTGAAATCACAATGGGAAAATAGTTTGTTGTGAGGGGGAGTTCTGATTGTTTACGCCAAGTGGATGGAGAATTGAAGTGATTCTCATCAGGTTGTCAAGTTTGTACAGTTTGTTTCAAATTTTCCCAAAAAATCAAAATTGAAACATATTTTGATTTCAGGGGGAGAAGAATTTTAAAAAAATTAGAAAATTTGAAAATGTCAAAAACATTAAAAATTTAAAAATGAGTTTTGTTGTGAAAAAGAGGAGATGATTGTAAATCAGTGGACTATCACAGCATGCTAAAGAAATGTAATGTAAAATGTGATAAACGGTCTCACTGATGATGTGACGATAGGTTTTTGTACATTTAGTAGATTTATTCGGGATATAAACCTAAAATTTCAAACTTGTGAAATTTGTGGGGATCACTACTTGGATATATAGGTAACCCCTGAAATCTCGTTTGAAAGGTCTCGTATTCTGATATACTAGGTGTTTATACTCTATGATGTCTGGGGTATTATTCCGGGACTTCTGCTGAACGGTAGTTCTGACCTAGTCCTTGGCTAATACTTTCCACAAAATGCTTGAAATATAGCATAAAGCCCTCAGCTGATTAGACAATAAAATTGATAATCATCTGTTGTAGCTGAAAAGATCCTCTAAAGGGGACACACTGCTAAGTCGAAGCTGATATCTCTCTGCTGAACGGAAGTTCTGACCTGAGATCCCTCAGTTCTCGCATCTTTCCCCTAATTTATGTACAGACATCATTGTAGTGTTCATACCTGTAAGACTGAATATTGGGATTCTGGATACGGGAGTATATTCAAGAGGTGGGACACATGAATTGAACTAAGTTCATAAAATACCTAAATAGTATCCTGAATAGATTGAAAATTGTATGAAAATTTAAGAGGACAATTATATCGTCAATCTACGTGAATCGTTTAGAACTTAAAACGATTAAAAGCTTAACGGTGCTTGTGTTATGTCTCAAAAACTGATATGATCCTCTTGCACAAACTCACAAAAATATGTTTGTTTTGCATTTAAATTTCTGTCTTTGCATTTATGTTTCATATTTTCAAAAATCCAAAAAGATTTTCGACAACTGATGGTGAAGAGCTGATTTTCGAAATCTCAAAGGCTAAACTTGATGAACAGACAGGTTGGTTAAATCGTTTGAAATGTTTAAAATGATTCATTAGGTTGAATCAGTAATTGAAATGTTTTAAATTTGTGATCAGTGTTTAAATTGTAAAAATTCTCAAATGATTTGTTGATTCATTAAGTTGAAACACAACTTTATTTGTTTGTGATAGAGTGTTTGAGATGATGCAGATGATGAGCTGAACAGAGAGAAGCCAGGAGATAATTTCGATGGTGGTAACAAAATCCCAGACAACTATCCTAGCAGAGTGATAGGGGAAGTCTGATGAAGGTTATAGCCAAAGAAAGTTAAATCCAGGCAGAATTCTTGAAGAAGACCGAACTATATCCGAGAATGTCATGTTGAAGATTCTCACTGAAGATTCTGTAAACATTCAATCTGTTGATACGCAAAGCCAGGTGTCGATCCCAAAAGCACGGAAGCTTGACGAAAGGGGGAGCCTGAAGATTCTGAAGATAGAGAGAGAAGTCCAAAGACTGATAAAGACTGAAGTCGTTGAAGACTCGACACTTTAGACTCGTCAACATCTGAGGGGGAGTCTGTTGGTGCAGTCATCTGTCGACTACGTCTAATGTCGAGTTCGGGTTGCGATGCGGATCTGGTCAAACATGATGTCATCATGCTTGATGATGACATCATGTGACATCATCATTATGCAATGTTCATTAGCAACAACAAACGACAAAAACACATGATAAGTTGCAAGATCTTAAATGTCAAGCTTTGTGTTGATTGGACCATATGAAGGTCAAATGAGACATCACCATTATTTGGTCCAATGAGGTAAAAGTCTACAAGATGACAAGCCTTTACAACAACATGATGCATCGCTTTTAGAGTAAATCATTCGGACCGCTTTAATGAACATGGGAACCGCCTTTACGGCATGATGATCTGAACCGCTTTAACGTCACATGGGAACCGCTTTTATGAACGTTGCTGAACCGCTTTTACGTACATGTCCTTCAAGCGGTTCACATCTACTATATATAGGTAGTGTTGTCATTTCATTTGTAACAGAGTTAGAAACTAATACCGAGGTGCTGCCGGTATTTCCTCTTACTGTAAACGCTGTAATATTAATATACAAGAGGATTAAAGTGTGATACAAGCTGTGTATACGTCCGTTTCTTTGTTTCCGCCGCTGAAACGGATTTGAGCTCTTCCGAACGACTCGTTTAGGTCGAAATCCGATCCTACAAGATGTGAAGCTGCAGCTCAACTGGTTAATGCGCGTGTTTGAGTGGGTGTTGACCCGGGTTCGATTCCCGCCGTCAGCATCTTTTTAATGTTAATGTATTTATTTAATTTTAATAATATAAAATCATTTTATCCCAAATTTTGATATTTTTACCAAATTAACGCATAAATTCCCAATTTTCGTACGGTTTAGGGTAATCTCTTGGCAATGATGAATTTGAGAGCTGAGATTCAGATGTAATTTCACTGTTTTTACGTGTTTAACATAGTTTCAACATGTTTTCAATTGTTTCGACGATACATAGCATTCAAACACAAATATGGATAAAATCATGCATTTTCATTATGATTTCAAGTCTCGAGTACAATTTTGGAATAGAATCAAATACCACAAAGGTACAACTTTCAAAAATAGAAAGTATAAGTAGACTTGCCAAAAATGGAAAGATTGAAAATACGAGGTGTCACAGTCTCCCCTACTTTAGGAGATTTCGTCCTCGAAATCTTAAGAAGAAGACTGATTCGTGTTCCCAAACTTGAAATGAAGATAACGCTCAAATATAAAGTTTCGTTGGAAACGAAAAAGAGTTGGCAACTACCTCTGAGGTAAGGAAATCACCCCTAGCTCATTGGTGGAGTTGAAAATTGAGCGAAGCTAATTGTCAAGGTAAGGAAATCACTCCTATCTTGATGATATTAGCATAAAATTTAGAACAATCCACATGACACACTTAGTTAACAAGATTAACGTATCACTGGCATGTGAATAAACATGTCAACCCATCGTGTACCGCAATTGAAAGACTTAACATGACCACTAGAATACGGGCGGGCGCTACTCCTATAGCACTACGCATAGTGCTATACATGTTAAGGTGTGGGTTAAAAGACAAGTTCATCACATAAGAATAACCCAGTAATCACGAATCCAGTATAACATATTAGTATGCATGTATTAAATTGAAATTATATAACGTACAAATGTAAAACACATGAAAAAAATGAGATAGCATAAAAGAGATTTAACGTAAAACATAATAATTAAGATAACATAAAAAGAGATTTATCATAAAAACATGGATTGTCACGGAACGTAACATAAGACTATTCCAAAGTGAATCGAAATCCTTTTCGAATTAAGGAGACGTGCTTTGGCCTAATAGACAAACACTCTCATCGAGGAGCGACTAACGATGTTTGTCCTTCCAGTTACTACACGTCCTTAATCGATTGGGAAAATCGAAACTTTGGCGAGATCGAAAATCAAGGAATGGGACTAGTTAAACAAGATGCGAGTTTCACCTCTAACTTGATAACATCGTACCCAGATGTGGTTGGTACTCATCCAAGGATGAGGGTCCACTAGAATATGAAATGGAAACTCCCATCAAGGTTTGGATGTCACTCCTAACTTGAGGGTAGGTTTCGTGCAAAAATCAATTTTACGCTAAATGAAAATCATCACCAAATATGGGAATCACCCCTGTTTTGATGAATCATTTCGATTGTGTTGTAGGAGTGTCTTCAAAGCTTCCTTGTGTGTATTGTGTTAGCCTTAGGAAAGGCATGTATATTAGAAGTCCAAAAGAATAGAGGGAAGCAAGGAAGAGAGAAAGGAATATTGTCTTAAACAGCAAATAAATGAGAAAGCTCCTAAACTATAGACTAGGTAAAAGCATTCCTACTTTTCCTAATTCCCTATAGTTATGGCTCTGATACCAATCTGGTATCAGAGTACTCCTACTATAGACTAGGGAAAAGTATGTCAATTCTACCTAATTCCCTATAGTTATGGCTCTGATACCAATCTGGTATCAGAGTACTCCTACTATAGACTAGGGAAAAGTATAGCAATTCTACCTAATTCCCTATAGTTATGGCTCTGATACCAATCTGTCACACCCCAACCGATGGCGGAAACATCGGGATGAGACGTACAAACTGTTCAAAGACATCATAACACTAAATGTGACAATATAATTAAATTTCATTAATTAAAATTGCAAAGTTTCATACATTGTCATAAAAGGAAATAACAAACATTAAACATAGTTTATTTCAAAAGTGGGTTTCTAGGCCATCCTATTCATTTCTTCAAATCTTGACTTCCTCATCCTGCAGTATGCATTTAAAATAAAGTCAACAACACATGTTGGCGAGTATACAAGTTTGAATATAGCATAATATGTTTAAAATAGTTTAACTTGATCAAATCCACGTGAATACATGATTTCATATTAACAGTTATACTCGTAACGATGAATATATGTGTTCAAACCAAAGTTTAACGCAATTAACGTGCCTACCCAAAAAGGGTGGTAAAATGAGTAACATAGAATAAATCCTAACAATACCCATAATATTATGGGAGGGGCGTTACAACCTACAGCGCTGCCATTGTTAGGGGAGGCTTGGAAAGTTAATGAACACACAATCATAAATGTTTAACATTAGCATAACATGATTAACATGAGTCAAATAGATTCACATGAAATGTGGATTGACAGTGCAAAAATGTTTAACATAGTGTTTTTGATATAGGAAATGCATACAGCACCCAAAATGTGATAAAACGGAAAATGGGTCATGTATACTCACCTTAGGTTGCGTTGCGTATTTCTTGGAATAATTAAGAATCAAGAGATTTCCCAAGAGAAGGTGCACAAGAGAATTACCCTATTAATTTTGAGGATTTGTTAAATATTGGGAATTTAATGATTATTTGAATAACAAGGCATTTATAAAAATAATATAAACATGTCTAATATAATAATCATGTGTTTCATACTTTTATATTTGATAAAATATATGACAATTCATTTATAAATAGGTAAATAAAATAAATATTGATTTGTATATACTATCAAAATACTATGACTGATTTTTCCAAGTATTATAAATATTAGTTCTAAAATAAATAATAATTCTTGATTATTATGCACTTAAAATAACAATTCATATACATATATATATATAAATATCATAGATTAATAATTTTGATTTAAAATAGTAAATCTGATTAAATTATAATTCCAATCTAAATAAAATAATAAATCTATTTATTCTAGAATAATTCTGATTATTATATTAATTCTGATTTATATAGTAATTAAACAATAATTCTGAAATATAATTTCTGATTTAAATAAATAATACAAATTCTGATTAAAAATATACATTCTGATTAAAATATTGTTTTAAATAATAATTCTGATTATAAATAACAGAAATAACAATTCTGTGTTAATAAAATAATTCTGATTTAATATAATATTTCAGATTTAAAAATATACAAGTAAATCTGTTAAATAATAATAATAATTAAATCTGATTTTATAAATAATTCTGATTTAATTAAGGACTAATATTTCTGATTTAAATTATGTTAATAAATCTGTTTAATAATAATTATTATATAAATAAATCTGTTTTAATATTAATAATAGTATTAATAAATCTGATTTAATAGTAATCATTATTCTAAAAATATAGATATATCTGATTATAAATAAATAAATAAGGTTTATATTAATAAGATTAATAAACTAATAAGTAATAATAATAATAATAATAATAATAATAATAATAATAATAATAATAATAATAATAAACTGTAACATATATATAAAAAATAGAATCGAAACTGTATATATATATATATAAAGAAAACAGGAAACGGAACGGTTACTGGACGGTTGCGGGCACGGCGGCGAAGTGGTGGTGATCGGTGGTGGCTCACAGTTCCGGCGAGGGTGGTTCCGGCGACGAACGGGTTGCGGTTGTTGTTTCGGGTTACTTCGATGATCGGGTTCGCGGTTTTGGTTTCGACGATCGAGTGTGAAGGAACGATTTAGAAGTGTTGTTCGGGGTTATATAGAAGGTGGAAGTCGGTTACAAACATGAACAATCATCGGGTTTCGGTAACCCTTCAAAAGTCGACGTAGAAGATAAACAGTTGGGCGGTTACATTCTTTAAATTCAGATCATTTATTATCATGTTAAATATAATTCGAGTCAAGACATAACAGATGTGAAGCTGCAGCTCAACTGGTTAATGCGCGTGTTTGAGAGGGTGTTGACCCGGGTTCGATTCCCGCCGTCAGCATCTTTTTAATGTTAATTTATTTATTTAATTTTAATAATATAAAATCATTTTATCCCAAATTTTGATATTTTTACCAAATTAACGCATAAATTCCCAATTTTCGTACGGTTTAGGGTAATCTCTTGGCAATGATGAATTTGAGAGCTGAGATTAAGATGTAATTTCACTGTTTTTACGTGTTTAACATAGTTTCAACATGTTTTCAATTGTTTCGACGATACATAGCATTCAAACACAAATATGGATAAAATCATGCATTTTCATTATGATTTCAAGTCTCGAGTACAATTTTGGAATAGAATCAAATACCACAAAGGTACAACTTTTAAAAATAGAAAGTACAAGTAGACTTGCCAAAAATGGAAAGATTGAAAATGCGAGGTGTCACAATAATCATGAAATACTAACCGATTAATGGAAAGGATAGGGTTTGATTCGAACAAGAAAGGTCTTCGATTGCCTTGTGCCGTCGAGTTCTAGAGAGAAGGAAGAGAAGCTAGGGTTTTGTGTGTGAGAATGTTATGGCAAAAGTGTGAAAGGGTTACAACACTCCCATGTGTTAATCGGCTAAGGTAGGATGGGCCGAATCCATCACTTGGGCCGCCATCCATCCGCGTGCAAGTGTAAAGCCCGAATGGACTTGTGCGATCAAGTGGGTGTTATGCGATCGGGCCATTAACATACATACATATTATATACACAACACACGTAACACATCATTCATTAAATCACATAATCTAGGTCACATAAGCACGTAACATTTACACAAAGTAGGTCTAAAGTTCGAGTTGTCACACGTAAGTCCTTAGTTTGGCAGATTTACAGTTTTGGTCCCTGTTGTGCCAAAACATGGTATTTGATGCATGTTTGACATGTTTAAGCCCCGTTAACCCCATTTCAAAGCTCTAAAATGAAGTTAAAGTATAGGGAACTTAAAATGTGCTCAAAAATATCTCGGATGTCGGTTCGTTTGGCCGTACGGTCGCGATGTTCGGTTAATTACGACGGAATGCGCATAAGCGCGAAAGACGATCCAAATTGCGCGACGAATGATTTTTCTCATGCCATACACTAAGGCATAATATAAGGATGTTTACATAAATTTTTGGATGTCCGGATGTATTCAGAACGTAAGTTACGCGTGAAAGTGCGAACTTATGCACTTTTTGACACTTTTAGTCCCTGAATGATCCAAAAGTTTGTTTTAACACACCAAGCACCTCAAAGCCTATTTCTAAGCTATGTAAAGGATATTTATGGTATGTTTAACTTATGGACATGTTCCGGAATGTCTGTTACAGTTCAAATTGGCATACTTTCGCAGTTTGTCAAGTTTAGTCCCTGTAAGCGAATTAACTTGTTTTTGCCATACCAAAGCCTTCAAAACTTATTTCTAAGTTATGTAAAGGTTATTTAAGGTATGTTGAGTATATGTTGATGTTCCGGAGTATTTGTCGCATTAAACTGAGTACGTTTACGCACCAGTTTGCGTATAATTATCCAGAAAGCGATGTAAAGTTTGAAATTGAACAAGAATTGATATGTGCAAAAGATACACATATTTATACAAGATCCCAAGTATGAAATACAATATTTCATCGGATTGGTATTTGTTTGAGGGTCGCGGTGACACAGGTGTCACACTATCTTAGCTATATATTGCACTGAGACCTAGTAACTAATTCGAGCCTCTCAACGACAAGTTAAGCAGAATATTTAATTCTAATTGTATTTTAATTACTGTTTCTAAGGCTATCGGCCGATTGACCCAAAGATTACACGAACCCGCAAGGATGCAAATAATCAATACAAATTTATTATGTGAAAGACATTCACCAAAATCTATGTGAAACAGTAAATAATCAACAACCAAAAGTAAATACGCACACGCACCAAATCAGAAATTCTAGAACATTTTACTTTCAGAAATCAATCCATAATCAAACAATAAAAACCACTAAAAGATCCAAACGTTATCAAACTATCATCTTGTCTAGGTAGTATCAAGGGTTTAGCCAAGAAACATGTTGTCTATAGCAAACAAATCAAGTTCAAAACAAGAATTCATCGGAAAATATTGAAAACACGAAGTTAAAGAAAACCGGGAGATAAAACCCGAACAATCTTCACTTCCACGCTCCAAGCTTCAACCGAATGATTCCCGCAAGCTAAAGCACTTCGAAAACCTTGAAAATATGCTCCAAAAGTCGCCTAGGGTTCTTAGATTCGTGATCCCTTCGATAAAAGCCGATAGATATCATCTATATTCCTCACAACCCTAAAAACCTAGCTGTTCACGTAGTAATCCGCCGCCACAAGGCTGTGGCGGCCCATGACAACCCATAGGAAATGGCGTCGTGGGTGGCGGCGGCCTAAAAATTAATTTTTTTGATTTTGCTTCATGGCGGCCCATGACACCTTCTTTGAAACCCATCACTGGTAGCCAGAACCATCCAGAACTGCAACTTCTTCACTGTTTCAACTTCCAACTCGCGCTTCTTGTCTCGACACTTTATCTTGTCATATTTTCACTCGTTTCCTGTACTTTTCAGCTACTCAGACCTGGAAAACGCGAAAACATCAAAAGTATGCATAAACTACACTAAAACGAAACTAAAACTATCTAAAGACGACTATAAACGAACGAGAATAAAGATGTATTTTACAATACATCACTGAATCAGTGGCTTAGCTCAGATACCACCTTCTGTCGCAACCCCCGTCCCCTAACAACCCGGGAACGGGCGGTCGCGGCCAGTTCTGGTGGTATCCATGTTTTATCCATTTTGGCAGCAGAAATTACATCAGGACCGTAGTTAGGAAATAATTTATCAGAGTAAAATACCACACTTATAATATATTAAACACTTGGGAAAAACCCAAGTTTCAAGTATACACAATTTCATAGGGATAAACCCTTTTTTATTTAATAAAAAACATCTCTTGAATCATATCTTCATTATCTAAACAAACCCGGAACATGCCATTGGGAAGCTAGGTAACTTTATTGCCACTTTTCCAAGCCTTCAGTGTTGTCCAGCTGGCTTCTATTTGGCTTTCACATTTTGTTACCTGAAATGCGTTTAAAAACATTTTGTCAGTGGTAAATACTGGTGAGTGAATCCCAGTTTAATCAGGTTTAATAAAGACCAGTTTACAGTATTGAGGGCGATCGCGCAATTACATTTGTTTCCATCTATTCAATTACCACCCATGGTACTGTCAACCCGACTTGGGGTCATGTTACTCCTCGCAAGGCAGTAACAAATTTTTTATACAAAACCCCAACATACCGACGATAATTGTAGAATATAAATACTCAATAACTGTTTAATATAATTTAATTTAGGTGAGGTTTTGTAAAAACAGTTAACAAAAAGGAGATTACTCACATTGCTGTCTTAGGTTTTCTTTAAGGGTTTCCTGGTGATTATCTATAATTTACACAAATGCACACGCGTTAGTATAATAACCCAACATTTATATTAACGATACCCTCCCCGAGACGGCATTACAACGAATACGTCGGGCAGAACCACGATAGCCGTTACGGAACCCTGGATCAATCGGGCAGCGTATCTAATACGTAACCGGGGTTATGATACTTACAACGAAGACGAACTTCGTTATTTTAGGGGGTATTATACCCGAGAATTATATTAATTCTTCAGAAATTTGAGAGAGAAAGAGTTTCGGTGCGAATTCGAAGGTTCAGCCGATGCCTTCTATTTATAGGTGACCCTTCACCTTCCTCGCAGCCCGCGTAATAGAAAGGAAGGGCCTACGTGGCCGCGACATAGGGTCCGTAAGGCCTAGCTTGGGCAGCTCACTGATGTAGCTTCGACGAGTGTTAGACACGTGGCAACACCGGGTTAAGCCTGGTGGCCAGGCCGTCGCGCCCCGCGTAAGACGTAGCCAAAGGCTATGCGGCCCGCGAGCGACTGTATTTTCTGATTTTTATTTAATTTTTAATTATATATTGTATTTTGAGATCGCTTTTCGTATACGGGGTATATTTTAGGACATATTAGGGTAGTTTAAAATATATTAGGGCGTCAAAATATTTAGGAGGGTTGTTATATAAGGTTTTGAATTCCTATCTACTCCTACTTTCGTTGATAATTATGCTGCCTTACAAATCACTAGAAATCCTGTGCAGCATTCAAAGACCAAACACATCGAAATCAAATATCACTTCATATGTGATTGTTTTTGTGACACCTGTGTCACTTCAACCATCAAACAAATTCCAAACCAATGAAATATTGTATTTCATACTTGGGAATTGTAAAAATATGTGCATCGTTTGCACATATCAACCCTTATTCGATTTCAAGCTTTAAATCGCTTTCTGGAGGGTTATACGCGCTCTGATGCGTAAATATAACCAGTTTAATGCAACAAACACTCTGAAATAGTTAACATACCTTAAATAACCTTTACATAAATTAGAAACAACTTTTGGAGGGTCTGGTATGTTGAAATCAAGTTTGTTCGATCGCAGGGACTAATTGTGTCAAACTGCGAAACTATACTGATTTGTATAGTAACGAACCTTCCGGAACTTGATCATAAGTTAAATATACCCTAAATATCCTCTACATAGCTTAGAAATAGGCTTTGAGGTGTTTGGTGCGCAAAAATAAACTTTTGGTCATTCAGGGACTAAAAGCGTCAAAAAATGCATAAGTTTGCATTTTCGCACATATCTTACGTTCTGAATAAATCCAGACATCCAAAAATTTATGTAAGCATTAAAATATTTTATTTTAGTGTTTGGCATGATAAAAATTCCATTCGTCGCTTAATTTGGATCGTTTTTGCGTTCGTTACGACTTCCATCGTAATTAAGCGAATAACGCAACCGTATGACCAAACGAACCGACATCCGAGATATATCTGAGCATGTTTGGAGTTCCTTATACTTTAATCTCATTTTAGAGCCTTGAAATGGGGTTAACGGGGCTTAAACGTGTCAAAAATGGGCCGGAATGCATGTTTCACAAGTTCAGGGACTAAACTGCAATTTCTGCATAGTTAGCCCAGGCGGGCCACGTAAGTTATGGTGCATGCTTACGCGGGTCGTGTGAGACACCCAGTATCAGAAACCAATTTTCTGAAACAGCAGCTGGTATTCAGTGTATTTGGACATGTTTTTGATCAATCTATGGGCCAATTTTGATGGTATTTGAGAGCCCCTTGTATTCAAATACGATGTGCCCACTTGTACGGATGAGATCAAAGCTCAATATTTGAGAAACGATCCTAACGGCTCTTGAAAATCTATAAATACCCACCTTCATCTCCTTCCTAAAGCACATTTGATCTGATTCTACACTCTCTAAGTGGAAGTTTATGCTTCCTACCTGAGAGTGAATCGGGTCAAATCTTGTGGGGACCTTTTGTAAGTATTCTTTCTTTCTTTTCATTCGTTTTTATCGTTAAAGTCAAACTGTGTTTGACTTTCTGCATTGACCAGCCTATGGTCAACACGAAGTTCATAGAACTTCATAACGTGAGCGTGATCACGATGGTTATAGTCCGTAGTGACTATACCTACTGATTACCACGTTATCTAGGCTCAGTGACGAGTCGTAGCTTCGGTCAAAATGCGTATTCTCCCGTATTTTGTAACCAAGCTACCTTTAGGTATCAAAACCGTTTGTTTTGATACCAAACCTGTTTTCTAACTTTGCTAAACATGTTTCGACATATTTAGCGCGTCACTTTTAGTTTTGTGCTTGTCTAGAGTCATAAGTCAAGCGGACTAAACACCCGCTTAGACTTTCGAACTTGACCCGTTTGGTCGATCTTTAGGATCCGACCAAACATGTTTAGTGATCATACTTGCATAGGGAATAACCTTCCGAGGTTATACCATATGGTCACATAATGCCCTTTTCATACATAATTGGTAATTAAGCATATGTAACCTAAATTTTTGTCACATAACTGATTGTGTAGCACATTTAAACATGTTTTGGCATATAATACTTGTCATAGGGCTAGTTAGACGTCTCGAACGCGTTTTACGCAAACGACGCGTTAAAGTAGCATGAGCTACCTAAACGGGTCGTAATGGGTCGTAAGCACTTAGGATAGGTATCATTTTAGTATGTAGGACTTGTTAGACCATATCATATGAGTTCCCACGCTCATTTGGTTCACGAGACCTCATACTATCTGATCTCCCGATTTAGGTCCGGTTTATTTATGTAGTTACCTATATTAGGTGCCGTTTGATTCCGTGCTCCCTCTAGCTTGCTTGGTAGTTGTTCAAGACTCCTAAGCACTCTCATGTGAGTACATAGTCCCCTCTTTTACTGTTTTCAAACTGTTTTGGGGTGAAGCATGTGTACCTATCTATTATTTTCATGATTTCAAAGTATAATTGATTATACATGTTAGTATTTATCTTTTGACAAACTAAATGATTATTTTTGACATAAACACTGATTTTTCAAAGATTATAAAATAAATTGTTGGAATAGTACTCATTTTTGTTCACCAGACCGATTGGTAGTATGATATAGCGCTATAGAATTTGACACCCCATTCCTGTTGTCATGGAATGTCTGAAACCAATTTGTTGCTCCATCCAAATAGGGATTGCCTTTGTGGTATTTCTATAGTCTCAAAGGTGTATTTTGATGTACTAGGTCTGAATGAATTCATAAATCACATTATTTTTGTATATTGAGTTATACTCCCAAAAGTATAGTTTGATATGCTCTCATATGGGATATTGTACAAAAACCAACATATATTTTGTTAATCATTAAAACATAGTTTGATATGTTATCCTCAAAATCAAAAGCATAGTTTAATATGTTATTTTCTTAACCAAAGCATAGTTTAATATGTTATTTATAAATCCAAAGTATACTTTTGATATACTACTGAAAACTTATTTATTTTACCAAATAAAGTATGGTTCATATACTATTTACTTAATGACTGATTTTTCGTTAGTGTTTAGATAACGGGACGGGTGTAATGTGATGAAAACATGGTATATATGCCGTTGGTACTTCTTATATATAAGTGTTTTCATCGCTTTACATACCGTGGCGTTATTTAGTACACTTGGGTTAACTGTTTTGAAACTGAAATATATTTGAATATATTACTTATTAGACTTTCTTAAAACAAAAGTATACTTTTATATATACTATGAATCTTTTTATCAAAATATTGTCTTTCAAACAATATATTTTTATACAAACTTATTCTATTTACTTATTCAATTTCCTATGTATTATTATTTTATATCATCCGATTTCTTACAAATGATTTATAAAAGAAAACCTTTTTCAAGGATCATGACTACTTTTCTTAAAACATTTTCTTTAAACTTATAAGTCATGAATCCTAAATCAGTAAAACCTATGTACTCGCCGGCATTTTTATGTTGACATACCTTTTTTTACACATGCCTTTTTTTTACACATGTTTCAGGTACTGCTCTGTGATGATTGATGATATATGCTACACATAGGATGGACTCGTGCGTTAGCGACTTTAAAACTTGGAAGATAATAGTTGTACTTATTTGATTGTATTAAACAATTAGTTTATTTATTCAATAAAAACAAAATTTTTATTCCATGGTTGTGAAACAATGATTCTGTTACAACACTCCGCGACGTTTCCGCCACGTTTTGTTGTTTTACGTGGTTGGGGTGTGACAGAAAAGTTGGTATCAGAGTCAATGGTTATAGGGAATTAGGTTATTAGTGATGCTTTGACCTAGACTATAACCTTCCTAGGACCCTGACGCGAGTTATCTCGTGTTTAGTCTTAAAACCATACCGTCACTTATCCTTATGTGACAACCACAATAAGAGCATAAATTTCGTATCCGCTTTGAAAACTAATCATCTGTTCTAGGATGATTTATTATATGGTTTTGAACCCTTTAAGTTTTCAAAATCATGTCAAAGTTGGGTCTAAATAATGTGAACACGTGCAAACCGGAAGGGTGGGTGCCTGTACCCTGAGTTTTCTGTCTAAGGCTAGAGTGTTCGTACAAATCCGCAGTATCGGACCAGTCACTCTTACCTGGGAACTCTTGGGGTGAGTGTCCACTTATAGGCGAGCATGTCTTCGCGATACATTATTTTTGACCCATTTACTTTGATTAATCACCATGTGTCGTTTGTTGCTTTGTAGTAACAAACAAATGACCACCATCTTTGCTTTCATCAATTTTGTCTCATCTCATTCTTTTTGTCTAATCCTTTCACTTGTTTTCCTTCCGGTTTCCCCTTTTAGAATGCCTCCTCGACGCGAAAATCCGCTCTCAAATGCCGAAATGGCAGATATTCTGGCGCAGCACATGGCTGCCGCACTCCCAAACATTATAGCTCAAGTGAATCAAGCCAATAACAACCAGAATGCTCCCTGCAATTTCAAAAGCTTCAATTCAGCTAACCCCCTCAAGTTTAGCAGTTCTGAAGGAGCAACTGGGCTCCTACAGTGTTCGAAAGCATCGAAAGTACATTTCGTCATGTTCAATGTCCAGACAATCGGAAAGTCGAGTTTGCATCCAGTGTATTTCAGAAGAGGGCTCTCACATGGTGGGACGGAATTATGAGGGACCGTGGTGCTGGGTCGCATTAGCACAAACTTGGGCTGAGCTTAGGGCTCTTATGATGACGGAGTTTTGTCCTCGTCATGAATTAAGGGCTTTAGAAAGAGAATTTGATGACCTGAAGCAAGACAGCGGTGAGCATCGCGCCTATACTGACCGCTATGAGGAATTGAGCATACTATGTCCTGCTATGGTTACACCTATGGATAAGGCGATTGAGAAATACATTGATGGTCTTCCTGACCTAATTCAGGATATTGTTACTGGCAGCAACCCTACTACTGTCAGAAAAGCCATTGAATTGTCTGCCACCTTAATTGAATCCCACATCAGGAAGAAAAAGCTTTTTCGAAAAGGCGACCCAAGACCATCCGACAAGACTGCTCCAGTTGAGCCGAAGGAAAAGCAGGTTGAAGGATCCAAGAAGAAGAAGCGTAAGGCTTCTCAAAACTGCGCCATCACTGCTCAAGAGAAACAGGTTGCACCAAACTAGCCAGCACAACCTCGCAAAAGGCAAAACTATGTTGGTACCGCACCTTTGTGCAACAAGTGCAACCGTCATCATCTGGAGCAGGAGCAGTGTCACAAATGTACCCACTGTGGGTGGTTGGGACATTTGATCAATGTCTGCCATTATGCAAATCAAGCTGCTGCAAACCCTGCTGTTGTTCAAGCACGGTTCCCACCGGGGTCATGTTATAAATGTGGTGACCTTACTCACTACAGAAACAATTGCCCAAAACTTGTTAACATACCTCCAGCGCGTGGACGAGCATTTAACATCAATGAGGCAAACGTAGACGATGATGCAGCAGTGAACAATTAGTGTTTTGTTATTTCCTCTGGTTGTTATCTTTTGACATTTAAAGACAAGTTAGTTGTTATATAAATAAAAATTCGTCGTTTTTATTTTTAATTGATGCAATTGTATGAATGTTTGATGCAACCTTATGATGTCAACACCAAGATAAACTACTTGTTTGGTTTTGTCATTTCTATGATCGCTTGTGATCTCCCCAAGAACCTTTAACGCTCGTTTCTTCTAAGAAACAAAGCCAAACTCCTGTTGAAGATCCTTCTATCCCCATAGATAGATTCTTAATGATTAAAGTTCCAAATAAAATCCACGGATTGGACTTCCTGGTGTGCTTTAATTATCCGTTTCCAAAGATAACAAATTAAAGATCAAGTTAACTAACTATGTGATTATGTGCTTATATGTTCTCTTATATGTTTTGTGTGATCCATCCAAATCCTCGTAGAATCCTCCATATCTCATATATGAGGGATTCATAGTAGGATATCTAAAATACTATCTTAAATCCTTAATGGACTTCTACGTTGTAGTAAAGTCCCTTGGGTTTTAAAGTACTATTCTATAATTGGACCCCTTAAGTGGTCTATTTAAACAGGTTGATTTGAAAATCTGGTTAGGAATATCATGTGATGATACAATTGAAAAGATCCCTTAAGTGGTCTATTTAAGGAGATCGTACGACGGTCTAGTTAAGGAGATCATGTGTTGATCTAGTTAAAATGATCATTCATTGTTCTAGTTAAAAAGATCCTTTGGTGGTCTAGTCAAATCGCTTCATGTTTATTTAATTAATTTTTTCCATACGCATTATGAAATGAATTGTGCGGACTGTGCAAGGAATTACATAATTGTGGAGGCCTACATAATTAAGGAATTCAGTGCACAGAAACCACATGAAGTTTTGTCATGTGTTAAGATTTATAGTGACAAGAGTAATGATACGGGAGAAGTCTTGGACCTTGACCAATGTCATTTTATCTTACACTCCCCAATTCTGATTTAAAGCACACACAAATTTCCTATGATAAGTCTTCATGAGAAACGTTCTTTCGCCCGTAGTTCGAAACCCCATGTTTTGTTACTACAAGGACTTCTCTTTGAGGGTTGGACAATTTCGCTAAGAATCCTAACATGGCCCAGAGTTTTACTTAAGGGTTCAATGGATTTATTTGAAAGCGAAACCATCACAGCTATCTTCACAAGTTTCCTCTAAAATTAAATTTCGGGACGAAATTTCCTAAAGTAGGGAGACTGTGACACCTGTGTCACTTAAACCATCAAACAAATTCCAAACCAATGAAATATTGTATTTCATACTTGGGAATTGTAAAAATATGTGCATCGATTGCACATATCAACTCTTATTCAATTTCAAGCTTTAAATCGCTTTCTGGAGGGTTATACGCGCTCTGATGCGTAAATATTACCAGTTTAATGCAACAAACACTCCGGAATAGTGAAATAGGCTTAACATACCTTAAATAACCTTTACATAACTTAGAAACAAGTTTTGGAGGGTTTGGTATGTTGAAATCAAGTTTGTTCGATCGCAGGGACTAATTGTGTCAAACAGCGAAACTATACTGATTTGTATAGTAACGAACCTTCCGGAACTTGATCATAAGTTAAATTTTCCCCGAAATATCCTCTACATAGCTTAGAAATAGGCTTTGAGGTGTTTGGTGCGCAAAAATAAACTTTTGGTCATTTAGAGACTAAAAGCGTCAAAAAGTGCATAAGTTTGCATTTTCGCGCATATCTTACGTTCTGAATAAATCCGGACATCCAAAAATTTATGTAAACATTAAAATATTTTATTTTAGTGTTTGGCATGTAAAAATTCCATTCGTCGCTTAATTTGGATCGTTTTTGCGTTCGTTACGACTTCCGTCGTAATTAAGCGAATAACACAACCGTACGACCAAACGAACCGACATCCGAGATATTTTTGAGCTTGTTTGAAGTTCTTTATACTTTAATTTTATTTTAGAGCCTTGAAATAGGGTTAACGGGGCTTAAACATGTCAAAAATGGGCCGAAATGCATGTTTCACAAGTTCAGGGACTAAACTGCAATTTCTGCATAGTTAGCCCAGGCGGGCCGCGTAAGTTATGGTGCATGCTTACGCGGGCCGTGTGAGACACCCAGTATCAGAAACCAAATTTCTGAAACAACAGCTGGCATTCAGTGTATTTGGACATGTTTTTGATCAATCTATGGGCCAATTTTGATGGTATTTGAAAGCCCCTTGTATTCAAATACTATGTGCCCACTTGTACGGATGAGATCAAAGCTCAATCTTCGAGAAACGATCCTAACGGCTCTTGAAAATCTATAAATACCCACCTTCATCTCCTTCTCAAAGCACATTTGATCGGATTCTACACTCTCTAAGTGGAAGTTTATGCTTCCTACTTGAGAGTGAATCGGGTCAAATCTTGCGGGGACCTTTTGTAAGTATTCTTTCGTTCTTTTCATTCGTTTTTATCGTTAAAGTCAAACTACGTTTGACTTTCTGCATTGACCAGTTTATGGTCAACGCGAAGTTCGTTTGAACTTCATAACTTGAGCGTAATCACGATGGTTATAGTCCCCAGTGACTATACCTAATGATTACCATGTTATCTAGGCTCAGTGACGAGTCGTAGCTTCGGTCAAAATGCGTATTCTCGCGTATTTTGTAACCAAGCTACCTTTAGGTATCAAAACCGTTTGTTTTGATACCAAACCTGTTTTCTAACTTTGTTAAACATGTTTCGACATATTTAGCTCGTCTCTTTTAGTTTAGTGCTTGTGTAGAGTCGTAAGTCAAGCGGACTAAACACCCGCTTAGACTTTCGAACTAGTCCCGTTTGGTCGATCTTTAGGATCCGACCAAACATGTTTAGTGACCATAGTTGCATAGGGAATAACCTTCCGAGGTTATACCTTACGGTCACCAAGTTTAAGTAGTTGTATGATAAGTAGTTTATATGCCTTAGGTAAATTACCAAAATGCCCTTTTCATACATAATTGGTAATTAAGCATATGTAACCTAAATTTTTGTCACATAACTGATTATGTAGCACATTTAAACATGTTTTGGCATATAATACTTGTCATAGGGCTAGTTAGACGTCTCGAACGCGTTTTACGCAAACGACGCGTTAAAGTAGCATGAGCTACCTAAACGGGTCGTAATGGGTCGTAAGCACTTAGGATAGGTTTCATTTTAGTATGTAGGCCTTGTTAGACCATATCATATGAGTTCCCATGCTCGTTTGGTTCACGAGACCTCATACTATCAGATCTCCCGATTTAGGTCCGGTTTATTTATGTAGTTACCTATATTAGGTGCCGTTTGATTCTGTGCTCCGTCTAGCTTGCTTGGTAGTTGTTCAAGACTCCTAAGCACTCTCATGTGAGTACATAGTCCCCTCTTTTACTGTTTTCAAACTGTTTTGGGGTGAAGCATGTGTACCTATCTGTTATTTTCATGATTTCAAAGTATAATTGATTATACATGTTAGTATTTATCTTTTGACAAACTAAATGATTATTTTTGACATAAACACTGATTTTTCAAAGATTATAAAATAAATTGTTGGAATAGTACTCATTTTTGTTCACCAGACCGGTTGGTAGTATGATATAGCGCTATAGGATTTGACACCCCATTCCTGTTGTCATGGAATGTCCGAAACCAATTTGTTGCTCCATCCAAATAGGGATTGCCTTTGTGGTATTTCTATAGTCTCAAAGGTGTATTTTGATGCACTAGGTCTGAATGAATTCATAAATCACATTATTTTTGTATATTGAGTTATACTCCCAAAAGTATAGTTTGATATGCTCTCATATGGGATATTGTACAAAAACCAACATATATTTTGTTAATCATTAAAACATAGTTTGATATGTTATCCTCAAAATCAAAAGCATAGTTTAATATGTTATTTTCTTAATCAAAGCATAGTGTAATTTGTTATTTATAAATCCAAAGTATACTTTCGATATACTACTGATAACTTATTTATTTTACCAACTAAAGTATGGTTCATATACTATTTACTTAATGACTGGTTTTTGGTTAGTGTTTAGATAACGGGACAGGTGTAATGTGATGAAAACATGGTAGATATGCCGTTGGTACTTCTTATATATAAGTGTTTTCATCACTTTGCATACAGTGGCGTTATTTAGTACACTTGGGTTAACAGTTTTGAAACTGAAATATATTTTAATATATTACTTATTCGACTTTCTTAAAACCAAAGTATACTTTTATATATACTATGAATCTTTTTATCAAAATATTGTCTTTCAAACAATATATTTTTATACAAACTTATTCTATTTACTTATTCAATTTCCTATGTATTATTATTTTATATCATCTGACTTCTTACAAATGATTTATAAAAGAAAATCTTTTTCAAGGATCATGACTACTTTTCTTAAAACATTTTCTTTAAACTTATTAGTCATGAATCCTAAATCAATAAAACCTATGTACTCGCCGGAATTTTTATGCTGACATACCTATTTTTACACATGTTTCAGGTACTGCTCTTTGATGATTGATGATATATGCTACACATAGGATGGACTCGTGCGTTAGCGACTTTAAAACTTGGAAGATAATAGTTGTACTTATTTGATTGTATTAAACAATAAGTTTATTTATTCAATAAAAACAAAATTTTTATTCCATGGTTGTGAAACAATGATTCTGTTACAACACTCCCCGACGTTTCCGCCACGTTTTGTTGTTTTACGTGGTCGAGGTGTGACAGTTTTGATAAAAGACTTATCGATGTTGTTAAGATCCACACCGATGACCAACGTGCCGACCTTTTTACCAAAGCATTTGACAAATCACGATTTGACTATTTACTAATGGTAAACGGCAATAAGGTCAAGCCAGAGTAAACCAACATCGGAAAATCATTTTTGTAAATATTTATTTATGTTTTCTTATTTCTTTTACTTTTTGCATTTTAGGGGGAGTAAATTCGAAAAATACAAAAACTTTGAAAAATTTCAAAAGTACAAAAACATCAAAAAATTTCAAAAACACAAAAACAATAGAAAAACAAAAATGAGTTTCCTGGTGAACAAAACATAATATGATAGTACATCAGTGGTTTGTCGAAACCTCTTTGAACTTAAAATGAAAAAGGATAAGCAGCTCTATATAAGATGTATCGGTAGGCTCACAATCATCTTAAAGTGCGCAGGGTGATATAAACCTAAATCGACTGAAGACTGTGTGGGAACCGCTCATTGGCATATGGTCTTGGTACCGAAATTTTGTTTGATAGATTTCCAAGGTTCTGAGATACGTGGTCTTTATGTTGTTTATCATCTGGGTATCATGGTTGTTTCTTTTACCGAAAACAACGGGGACGCAAGTCTAGATCTTCTATGATACCCTACATACGTGTACATATCATACAAACATGTATATAATACATGATGCATACGACCTCAATAAGTGATAACAATCACATGTCCCTATCAATAAGTGATAATATATCACAGCTTTTAAGCGGGAGTCAAGTTCGTCTCTTTGTCGGTACGATGGAACTAACCTGTTCACGGACTTGCTCTTGTGCCCTGCATGCATCGAATATTAAGTTTCTCATCAATAAATGATTTAATCACATAGGGCTTGTATTCATCAAAAAATAAGTGAGTATCTCACATCATATACATTGAAAATAGATGATAAATGGTATACTCACCAGTAAGATGAACCCTCGTGCATACCTTGATACGGGAATGTGTCGTGTGTGGATGAACACCGGTCGGTAAGTATAAATCATTCCATAATCATATCCCTTAACCGCGAGTACATTTGATAAGTTGAACTTTTGTGGACAACAATACCGATAGTCGTTACAGGATGCTTATCTTAATGTTAACTAATTGAACAACAAGAGCGTTTAGGCATGACCGTACACTGATATGATTCTCTTACCCTCGAAACTCGCAAAAAGAATGTCTGTAAATATTTATTTACATTTCTCTGTTTCTGCATCTCTGTCTATATTTATTTACTGCTTTCCGTCTTTTCATTTCAAAAATGCAAAAATACCAAAAAGATTTTAGGTGTGTTTTAATATAAACTTTATAAAAGCCAAAAAGATTTTATTCTAATTTATTTTGATTGTATGATGTTGGATCTCGAGTCTTTA
Source organism: Helianthus annuus (assembly GCF_002127325.2). Classification (NCBI taxonomy): domain Eukaryota; kingdom Viridiplantae; phylum Streptophyta; class Magnoliopsida; order Asterales; family Asteraceae; genus Helianthus; species Helianthus annuus. The sequence continues at coordinate 58,246,087 of NC_035437.2, forward strand.
CCACCTGAAGCCTGATTGAAACCTAAAACAATTGCACCTTCATAAACGGTCGAAATTAACAAGTTTTGAAAGGTAAAATCTAAAATTGATCAAATTTTTAAACTTTCAAACTGTTGTTGGTTGCTAGTTGTTTGAGTGTTGGTCACATGTGTGTCGTTTAACTATATTCCAAGCGGTTGTTCTCATTACGTGTTTAGCTTTCTTGTATGTGCATATGCGACATCCGAACCAGCTAAAGGCGAAGTGAACGTGTTAAATGACGAGCTTTGGAATGAAGACACGACATGGATGCAATCAAAGGATCAAGATGATCGAGTTGCCGCTGACCACTCATCAACTCCACAAGGATTTGAAAATTTGAATATCAAAGTCTCACGAGCAACATTCAAGGGGGAGTTTGTTGATGCACCTCCTGACAATGACAAGTGAAGACATCTGAAGATCCGACAACATGTGAAGAATGAACCATCACGAGCATCATCCAAGGGGGAGTTTGTTGATGCATATTTCTGGATACGGCTCGGTTCGGTTCGACTCGGTTCGGTTCGGTTCGGTTCAAGACCGACGTCGTGACGTTCCTCTGTCGTGAGCCCTAGAGAACGACACACGAAGCACGAAGAGTCGCGAGCGATCCTTTTGAAGGATGATGACATCACAATGACACATCATGATGTCACAAAGACATCATGATGAAGATATGACTTCAGCATGTGCTTTGGTGATGTGCATGAAATAATGGAAGCCACATGCATTTACTAAACTTGGTGATGTGCATGAAATAATGGAAGCCACCTGCATTTATGTAACAAAAGGCACACATCATGTAGAATTATTGCATGTCCTCATGAAGAATCATCATGAAGAAGAACCAATCATATGAAAACCGACGAAGAACATTCTTCATGTGCTAGTACTTCGTGAGTTGAGCTTGGACGAAAAACATGATATGTTTTTCGTGGGATCTGGTCTCTCATATACATCAACAAAGAACCCATGGCGAAGAACCTAGATACTTCACTGAATATGATTCACGAAGAACCCATGTTCTTCATGAGGTTCACTTCTTCGTGGGCTTCACTTTGGGCCCAATAGGTTCTTCGTTTAGCAGTGGATAAGGTTGTATAAAAAGTGTCTTGTTGCAGCACATAGTTAGAACACAGAAACACACGGTTTGAGTGAACTTCAGTGAGTTTGAGTGAACATCTTTGTATTATCTTGTAACAACTCTTCTGAAGTAATATACATTGAGCTTTAACAGTTGAATCTTTCTCTTGTGTGTGTGTTCTTTGCTCGGTTTAACTTACCCGCTTGGATTCCTAACTTGTGGGTTTGTCAAACACCAATTGAATCACAAGAGAACAAAATTCTGAGGTGGGAGAGATCGAGGGATGGAGATCCAGAATATAGAAAATATTGGAATGAAATAGGAAGGACTTTGAGGCGTAAACTGTTAGAGGAAAGGAGAGAGAAGAGGAGACAGAAAGCTCGTGCAAGCAGGCGCAGCAGGAAGACACGTTGAAGACTATACAGGAAGGAAGACTGCAGCTACATCCAAGGGGGAGTCTGTAGGTGCAATATGTCTGTAGCTTCCATCTGTATCGAGTCTATATTTTATCCTGTATGTGTCATTGTATAGTTTTGTGTGTTTGTTATATTAAAACTGGGAGAAATGGGACGTAAATGTATTTTATAAATGTGATTCGGTTGGATGGCATGGGTCATCCGGACAGATGATCATCTGGACGGATGACCATCCGACCGGATGACATAAAGTCTCCTAGTTCAGCTTTGCCTATAAATAGAGACCTAACAACAATTAACAACCTAATGCAATAATGTACAACATAATTTCAAAAAATAAGAAATCCATAACCTAAAATACGAGCAAGAAGATGGATGAGAATAAGGACGTACCAATAGAAATCCACCAGCCTTCGATGTTCGAGCACGACGTACCGAGTGAATAGAGTGCAGAATCAATTGAAATCAGATTTAAAAATGATGATTCCGATTGATCTCAGAATGAATCATTTAGATTGAATCTAATAGATATAACATAGTGTATGTAATGATCTTAAAATCGTTGTAGGGTTTATTGACCTCAAAATCATTATTGAATAATTGCAATTGAACGATGATGTTCGATTGAATCAGATTTAGTCGATTTTGAATGATCTCAGAATCGATGATGAATAAATACAATTGCATCCATAAGATTCTGATTGAATCGATGTTGAATGATCTCATCATGACAGAATTGTTGTTGAAACCCTAGCGGAATTGGGCACCAGAGATGTTGGGTGGTGGAGCGTAAATGAGATAATCGATTATTGATACGCGCAAAATGCAACATATAAATTATATCAATTGCGGCATAAAACTAACCCTTTTTTAGTACTAATGTTGGAAAAAGTGTGCTTTTGTCTTCCTTTTGTATTTTCAGGATTAAATGAGCTCAAATTAACAAAAGAAGCAAAAAGACATCAAAATCTAACATAAATACAAGAAAAGGGACAAAAGTGGATTGCCCGACCCCTCAACAGCATCCTCCCAAGCAAAACAAAGAAGACAGAAGACTGAACACGCCCCATGCTCAGCGAGCACGGGGCCGTGCCTAAGAAGCAACAGAAAAGACAAACTAATAGAAGCTTCTATTGCCCACCATGGGGCCGTGCTCAGCGGAAACGGGGGCGTGGTTAGAGTACTGCAGGCGCATTTATTGTAATTGCGAATTACAATTAATGAAGAGAGAGAGTGTCAGACGGACACGGGGCCGTGCCCAGGCTTCTGTTCAGCCTATAAATAAGAGTGCTTGGAGCCATTTCAACTGATCCCTTGGCACACCACCTCTCTCACACTTCACCCACCACCCACCACCATCACAACACCATCATCCACCACCATCATCCATTGTCCATCATAGAGTGTGTGAGTCGTCTCGAGATCCAAGATTGATCGTAAGAGTTCTTGACAATCAAAGGCTATGTTTGCCTAAGTCTCTTACATCACTTGGTGAAGACAAGTGTCTAGTGTAATACTTTTTATTTTTAATCTTTTGCACTTTTTATTTGGTTTTGTATTAATGACTTTAGTAACTAGTTTCTTATGTTGAAGGTGATTCTTCCTTATCGTTTGTCCGTGGTGTCTTGACATTATTTTACTGTCTATATAAAATAAATGATTTTCACCATTCTTATCTCCACGGTCTATATGGAGGTATGTTGGCTACCTGGTCGGGGGTTAAGGGAATGGTTTGGTAAGAGTCTTGCACTTGTTCAGCGTTTAGAGGTCCTGCAAGGGACCTGGGTCAAATTTAGTAGGATCTCCTTCAATACCCAAAGGTATTGGATGGCGGGGATCCAAACTCTTTGACCCCCTCATAAGTTAAACTACTATTAATACTATAACCCGACTACTTAGGACTGTATCCCTGCTGACTCAGATTACTTAGTCGAGGGTAACATCACCTTCAAAAGAGGGGCCTACCATAATTTGCATTAATAACTTAATTAATTATCTTTCAATAATCCGACCCTTTAGGATAGTATCCTTGACGACTCAAACTACTGGGTTAAGGGTAACGTCACCTTCAAAAGAGGGGCCTACTACAATAACTAAGATAATCTCTTAAACAAGTGCAAAAGTGCAAAAGTGCAAAAATAATCAAAGGTTACACTATACACGAGTCGGATCCAAGTGATTCGTCTTGTCTATCTGTTTTATTTTTATTTATATTTTTCAGCATTCAGTTAGTTTTATTTTCTTAGTTTTAAAATCTTTTCTAACATTTTGATTTGATTAGACGTTGAGGATAAACCGGTACTAAAAGCTCTTGTGTCCTTGGACGACCTCGGTATCTTACCAACACTATACTACATCCACGATGGGTGCACTTGCCCATATGTGTGTTTAGTGTTAGTAAATATCGTGTTTCATAAATTTAAAACTTGGCTAAAAAGTGTAAAAAGGGCTTAAAATATATACCTAAAACATATACACACTTGCACGCATCAAGTTTTTGGCGCCGTTGCCGGGGACACAAGGATTTTAAGAAAGCTTAAAATCGACGGCCTAATCAGTTTTTTTTCAAAACCTTTTTAAACCAAGCGCACATTTTTCTGCATTTTAGTTTAGTTTGTATTTATAGTAGCCTGAACACGGGGCCGTGCTCACTGAACACGCCCCCGTGCTGCATATTTTTAGTTAGATACGCAGATACAAAATCTAAACACGGGGCCGTGTCTATGGAACACGCCCTCGTGTTCAGCAAGACCAGTCACTTTAATTCTAACGCCCAGATACAGACCCTGAACACGGGGCCGTGTCCACTGAACACGGGGCCGTGTTCAGCCTCTATTTCTGTCTTTATTTTCTGTTTTCTGGTCCCGAGACTCAGTTGTGGTCTGTTGAGTGATTCTTATGGATCAATACTCAGGAGGCTACAACTACACATATGAGGAGGATGATTACATGAGAGAATATTGCACTAATTGTGGTAATCCGCACTCGGTACAATATTGTAACTTATTTCAACCATCCACTTCATACAACTATTATGAGGAGCCCAGGTACGAGCCATCAACTTCATACACATCCTATGAAGACCAAAGGTATGAACCTAGCCCCTCATACTCATATTTTGATGAACCAAGGTATGAACCTTCATACTCATAATTTGAGAAGTCAAGATATGAGCCACCACCTTCATATACTTATTATGAGGAACAATGGTGTGAACCATCTACCTCATATGAGTACTATGAAGAACAAAATTACGACCCTTATCCATCATATGCTTACAATGAAGGAGAATGGTGTGAACCATCTACTTCATATGGGTACTATGAGGAACCAAGGATCGAACAACCGGATTCAAGCTTTGGGGATCCCGATCCTTACTCTATCACCGACATAGCCGAGAGGATAGTAAAAAAACTTAAAACTATCGAACGTTACATAAAAGAATCTCGCGCAAGGGAAGAGGAGTCCCGCGCAAGAGAAGAATTAAATAAAGAAACGATAGTTGAAGAGTTAAAAATGGAAGAACAAATAAGTGAAAAAACCGACACATGAGTTAAACAACGAAAGAGGTGAGGCCGATAACGTTAAAATCCAAGAAGAGTCTAATTTTGAAGAAATTAATCTCTTGTCACCTTCTTCCGAAAATCATTGTTTAGTACCAACTCATGCTATGTTTTTAAAAGAGTTAAACACTAACACTAAAATTGAAGAAATGGTAAGTGTTAAGTTAACTAACGATCAAACTTCGCTAATAAAAGAAGACCCTTTTGAAATTAACATTACACTGGTTCCATGTTTCTTTCAAAATTCCTTTATTAGTAATATCACCATTGATAAAGATCTTTGTGTTAACATAATGCCTAATTACATTTTCGAAAAATTAAGTATTAGTGATTTTGCTCCACTTCAAATACCCATTTTTCTATTTAATCGGAAAGTAATAAAATCAATTGGTGTAGTGGAGGATGTCTTGGTTCAAACAAATCAAATGGTAATCCCAACCGACTTTGTCATCCTCGATGACGCTCCTCTAGTGTTGGGACGACCTTTTGTAAAAACTCATGAAGCTTTGAAAAACCGGAAGTTTAATAATCTACCTCTTCAGTTAGGGGCATTCAAAAGGAGCATAGATCTTGAGTGTTCAATGAAATATCCTTTTGGCAATAATGACCCCCTAATTGAAGATGAAGATGAGCCACCCGATACAAGTGAAAAAGTTGACCACTTTGTTGAAGAAGAGGTCGCCATAGAACAAACCTTTAAAGTTCTTGATCTAGATGAGCCACGAAATAAGGAGTCTCCTAAAGACCCACCCATTGAGCTCAAGGAACTTCCGAAAGGTTTGGAATATGCTTTTCTAGACAAAGATGGTAAATTACCTGTAATTATTTCGTCTAAATTAAGTAGTGTAGAAAAAGAAAAAATTAATTAATCTTCTTAAAAAACACAAAAATGCGATCGCTTGGAAGCTTGTAGATATTAAAGGAATAAGTCCTTCTATGTGCACGCACAAAATTTTAATGAATTATGACTACAAAACGGTAATACAACCACAACGTAGAGTAAATCCCAATGTGCAAGAAGTGGTTAAAAATGAGGTCATCAAACTACTTGACGCCGGACTAATTTATCCTATCTCCGATAGTCCATGGGTAAGTCCCGTCCAAGTAGTCCCAAAGAAAGGAGGTATGACGGTAATAACTAATGAAAAGAATGAATTAATACAACAAGAACCGTCACAGGATGGAGAGTTTGTATAGACTATAGACGATTAAATGAAGCAACAAGGAAAGACCACTTTCCTTTGCCCTTCATTGATCAAATGTTAACCACCACAAGTGGCCTAGTGGTGGAGTGACTTGGGTTCTCCAATGGAGACCCAAGTTCAATTCCCATTAGTGCCACTTTGGTGGCCACCGACACCCGCTTTAAAGCCGGACCGAGGACACTCGAGGTCTCGGGTTCGAAACATGTTTCTTACCCCTCTTTCATGGCTATGGGTATTTGCCGCCAGGGATCCTTGTCGGGTGGTGAACTGGGAAGGGAGATCCCTTCCGCGGTCAGGGGTACCGTGCAACTACCCTTTTTTTCATTGATCAAATGTTAGAATGACTATCCGGTCATAAATTTTACTGTTTCTTGGATGGTTTTTTAGGTTACTTTCAAATTCCAATAGCACCTGAAGACCAAGAAAAGACGACTTTCACATGCCCCTACGGAACTTTCGCTTATCGACGCATGCCATTTGGTCTATTTAATGCACCGGCAACCTTCCAGCGTTGCATGGTGGCCATTTTCCATGATATGATAGAAAAAACTATGGAAGTCTTCATGGACGACTTTCCTATCTTTGGAGATTCATATGACCAATGCCTCGATAACCTCGAACGAATGCTATCCCGATGTGAGGAGACTAACCTCGCCCTTAACTGGGAAAAATGCCATTTCATGGTAACGGAGGGAATAGTACTCGGTCACAAAATCTCAAGCGAAGGAATGGAAGTTGATCGAGCAAGAGTAGACACTATTTCTCGATTACCTCCACCCTCCTCCGTTAGAGCAATCAGAAGTTTCCTAGGGCATGTCGGATTTTATAGAAGGTTTATCAAGGACTTTTCAAAAATTTCAAGACCTCTAACAAAATTACTTGAAAAAGATGCACCTTTCATCTTTGACAAGGATTGCAATCAAGCATTTCTAACCCTCAAGGAAATGCTAGTCAATGCACCTATCATGATAGCGCCCGATTGGAAACTACCTTTCGAGATCATGTGTGATACAAGTGACTTTGCTGTTGGAGCAGTCTTGAGACAGAGAAAAGAAAAGCATTTCCACCCAATTTATTATGCTAGTAAAACACTTAATGATGCACAAGAGAATTACACAACTACTGAAAAAGAATTACTAGCCGTGGTATTTGCTTTTGATAAATTTCGTTCTTACCTTGTTCTTTCTAAAACTGTAGTCTATACAGATCATGCAGCTATCCGATACCTTTTCAAGAAATAAGACGCCAAACCACGTTTGATCAGGTGGATTCTACTCCTCTAAGAATTTGATATTGAAATCAAAGACAAAAGAGGAGCAGAAAACACTGCGGCAGATCATCTTTCACGCCTAGAAGACCCAGCTTTGGAAGCATCCAGGGACGAGCAAATCAATGAAAAATTTCCAACAGAATCCCTGGAAATGGTGGAAAGTAGACAAGAACCATGGTATGCCAACTATGCTAACTACTTAGCTAGCGGTATAGTCACCAAAGGATGGCCACATCACCAAAGAAAGAAGTTCTTTGCAGATGTGAAGCATTACTTTTGGGAAGACCCCTATCTTTTCAAAATGTGTGCTGACCAACTCATCCGAAGGTGCGTACATGGTAGCGAAGCACGAAGAATTCTCCGCCATTGTCATGAAGGTCCATATGGGGGACATCATGGTGCCGCTTGTACCGCACGAAAGGTATTTGATTCAGGATTTTATTGGCCGACCATTTACAAAGATGCGCAAAATCTTGTAAAGACATGTGATGCTTGCCAAAGATCAGGTAATATTTCTTCCAAAAACAAAATGCCTCAAAATGGCATTCTCGTTTGTGAAATTTTTGATGTGTGGGGACTCGATTTCATGGGACCCTTCCCACCGTCAAAAGGAAACAAATATATACTTATGGCAGTAGATTACTTGTCTGAATGGGCCGAGGCCGAAGCACTTCCAACAAACGATGGAAGAGTAGTGGTAAGATTTCTGAAAAAATTATTCTCTAGTTTCGGAACACCCAAAGCATTAATAAGTGATAGAGGTACCCATTTTTGCAATCACCAACTCGAAAAAAAATTTAACAAGATATGGGGTCTATCACCGGGTCTCAACAGCATATCACCCCAAACAAACGCACAAGCCGAAGTGACTAACAGAGGTTTGAAGCGAATACTTGAAAAAACCGTAGGATTAAATAAAAAGGAATGGGCTGATAAACTAGATGATGCTTTATGGGCCTTTCGGACTGCCTATAAAACAACTATAGACACAACCCCGTATAAGCTCGTCTATGGAAAAAGTTGTCATTTGCCAGTAGAAATAGCTCACAAAGCCTACTGGGCAATAAAAAGTGTGAACCTAGATTTAGAAATTGAAGGTAAAAATCGATTTTGTCAAATAAATGAATTAGACGAACTAAGGAATTGTGCATACTCTAACTCAGAAATTTATAAGGAAAGAATGAAAAATTTACACGACAAATACATTAAGCCTAATGAATTTCGAGTAGGAGACCAAGTTCTATTGTTTAATTCACAACTTCGATTATTTCCGGGTAAACTAAAATCTAGGTGGTCAGGACCTTTTTCCATCACCCATATTTTTCCTCACGGTGCAGTAGAAATTAAATCTCGAAATGGAATTCCATTCAAAGTCAATGGCCAATGGCTAAAGCTCTATCGAGGATCCATTGAGGATGAGGAAGAAGAGATCTCGTTTCAAACGGTCGACGAATAAAAAGGCACCCATATCATACCTGGTATGTTACGAGCAAGTGAGTATACATCAAAACCGGTAAGTCTTCTAACCATGTTTTTGGGAAAAATGGGCACTCACACGAGCACAAAAAAAAATTCAAAACTTCGCTCGGCACAGGGCTGTGTCCGCTGGACACGGGGCCGTGTTCGCGCAACTGTCGGCATAAAACCCTCTTTTCACAACAGTTACATCATTCCACACGCCCCGTTTCCCCGAAAAAGCTCTGGTCCGAAGCGATTTTCTGCAGATTTTCGACGTTACCTCTAGATTTAAAAACATCAAGGTATGATTCTATCATCATTAGTAGTTAGATTAGTTACTTGCATGTAGTTAAAACATAAAAAATTTGGGGAAAAATCTAGGGTTCTTGAAGTTCATCCGGATCGAACCTCAAATTTTTGAAATAATTTGTTAGCAATAGTTTAGATTAGTATAATGGGAAGTAAATACACTTGTATTGTTGATAGATTTGCCCAATTTCTCACAAAAACCTCAAACCCTTGTTTTTGAACCGAAAAAGATAAAATTGAAGGGGTAAACGGTTTATTTTGGGAAAACGGCACTGGGGTTTCATTTTCGTGGAAAACTGCTCCTACTTGACCAAAAATTTTCAGATTTTTAGGACCGGGTCGAAAAATAAAGTTTTTGAGTAACAGACGCCTGGACACGGGGTCGTGCCCGCTGAGCACGGGGCCGTGTCCAGCTCACTGTTTGCAGTTTCTTCCGAAAATCTCATTGTTTCGTGCTAACTTTTGGTGTATTCTTTCAGATGTCGGAGTTCACAAGATTCAACGCAAGTGAGCTCGATGCTAGGGCTAGATATGAGATACTTCAAACAAGACCCGAGGAATACCCAAGGCAAGCGTGCACGGACCTATTAACCATGGTGAACCAGCTTGACCGGTTCAACAACCTTGTTACAGGACCACTAAGGTTTGCCTTGACCACTCGACTTCGATCGATACATCAATGCACTATGGAGTTCGATAGTACTTTCACCTTCACTTCAAGGTGTGACCTGTTCGACAATGAGGGGGTTGCATTTCGATGTGGTGGGACGAGATACTCGATCTCTATGGCGCAATTCGGGGTGATAGTGGGACTGTATACGGAGGAAGATTCGGGAAATGAGGAAAACACGGGGGGATTGCGAGATCTGGATGAAAACGAACGCCAAGCCGCATGGGCCCAGATTGGTGAAGGATACTACAACTCAAGCAGCACAAAGAGTACTAAGCTGAGGGACCCGCTTTATCGCTATATTCATAGGCTCCTCACTTACTCTCTTAGTCAAAGACACGACTGTGGTAGTGTTGTTGGGTTAAGAGATTTGGTAGTCCTTCACTGCATCCAGAACCGAAGGCCCCTCGATGTTCCGTATCTCCTGCTTCGAAACATGCATCTGAACCGGCTTGCTCGTGCACCAACCCCTATCTTCTATGGGGGATGGGTGTACCGCCTCTTCAAGCACTTCACACGCATTCCTATGTCCTTTGAAAGGAGCCCATGGTTGAGACGAGTCATGAACCTAATCTATGAGGCGGAAGACGGATCAGTGAGCCTTCAAAGGATGCAAGGCCATGCATGGAACCCACAGGAGGCCCTAGTCCTTCACGCTCCACCTCCCCACTACCAATATCAACCCCATGGTGATCCGGGCCAATCCTCCTCCCAAGGAGGTGGTTTTCCTAACTTTCAAAGTTTACATGATCTTTTGCAGGAAAACCTTATGTGCACCAGGAACACATACAACCTTGCCAACAACACATACCACCGGGTCGAAGCTATTGAACGAAACATCACCGATATCCAAGACGACATCGGGAGCATCCGGGAATATATGGCGGGTCATGGGGAAGGAGGTGATGACAGTGATGAGGACATGGATTAGGAAGGTGAAGAAGGAGCAGGAGCGGGTTGATGGTGAGCCCACAGGTTAAAGTCCCCTTTTATCTATCAAAACAATTGACGGCCTGCATGCCGAGTGTTAGACAATTTACTTTCCTTGACTTCTTTTTATTTTCTGCTTTATTTTTCTTTTTACTTTATGGTTTGGATGATTAACTTGATAATTTAGGATGTTCGGTATTGCTTGGTGTGGTATTTACTGATAAAACAGGTACAAATGAGGCTTATAGTGCTAAACATTAGCACTAATAAAGCCAGAACAAGAAAACCGGAGAAAGAAACCTGTTTTTCGGCCTTGCAGACAGTCCACACGGGGTCGTGTCCAGCCGACACGCCCCCGTGCCCACCTCCCAGACCTGCTGTTTGTTTATTTTTCTGCAGATTTTTGCCAGACATGGGGTCGTGCCCAGCCAACACGCCCCCGTGTCCACCTACTGTAAGTTTTCGTTATTGGCACCTGAACACGGGGCCGTGTTCGACCAACACGGCGCCGTGTCCAAACTGCCAGTAACATAAAATTTTGCTTTTAACACCATTTTACACATTCAATCAACCTAAAAACTTATTTTTGGGACACATTGAGGACAATGTGTAATTTAAGTGTGGGGGGGATGCTAAAACCTTGAATTTTGCAAGTCCTAATAACAAGCCTTACACAAAACTCTATTGAAACCACTAATCACCCCAAATTTTTTCAAAAATTTTCAATTTTTTTTACTTGTCTAAGTTTAAGTTGGGAATTCTAATTCTAACAAGGTTATATTTTTACAAATTTACAACCGATAGCGTCGTGATAAAAAGAACCAACATAAGAAAATTATGAAACGACATGACAAGCTTAGTTAAAATTTGATTATATATACTTGATCACGTAAAAACCCATTCCCACAAAAGTGAGTTTTGAGCCTTTTTTCGTTTCTTGTGTGAATAGCCGCTTGGTTCTTACGACTCTAGAACTTGCCACGATAATTCATTCCCGGTCCATACCAACTTAAACCCAAGCAAGTAAATGGTGGAGGCATTAGGACTAACCATTTTTCCTTCAACACCATTATTTTCATTTTTCTTTTCACCTACCTAAAAATTCCCCGTAGTTAACCCCTTTGAGCCTAAATCTTTTCATTTCTTAACCCAAAACCCTTTTACCCACCAAAACCATTTTTTTCATTTTTTACCCCTTATTTTAGTAACAAAGCTTGGTTTTCGTGTGACTCTTCCTAAAAAAAAAATGAATGATGATGAAGTTAGAAATAAACAAACAAAGCTCCACAAACAAAAGCTTGTTTGAATAAATACTTCATTAAAAATAAAAAGACAAAGAAACAAAATGTTTTACGAAAACCAACGCTTTTTACGCCTTTCGCCCTTTTCAACTAACCACTAACCCAACCACCCACCTTTAGCCCAAGCCTAACCCTTCACCCAAAAAGTCCTCTTGATATTTACAAAGGTATAAAGTTAAAAAGGAGGAGGATTGATTGTTGGCAAGCTTATGGTAGAAAATGTGACAACTCGAATTTCCAAGATTCGATTTCATATGTATTACACGATCATGTATTGACTAGTTGTTTATTTGCACATTTGGTTGCCATGAAATTTTATACGTTTTGATTGTTTGACTGTACATAGTTGTTTGTTTGTTACATTGTGAAACTTGTAAATGTGTAAACTAGTTAGTGTGAAACACATTGCATCACACAAACAACCTTCGAAGGATGTCCACGAAACATGGCTCAAGGACCGAAGGATCACGAAACATATCCTTCGATCCGAAAGATCAACTTTCGACTTGAAGGGTCTCGAAACATATCCTTCGACCAAGGATTTTATCCTTCGACATCTTTCGGCCCAGCCTTTCTAATGGGCTTGGCCCATTCCTGTGATACGTTTATAAACGTGAGTGCATGAAAGTCGACGGTTAGTTTCAAAAACCCTAGTTCCCTTGTGTGTGTGTGACGGCATATAGCAGACCTACTCTCTGTTCGAAGGATTTCAATCCGTAATCCAGATTTCCGGTTAGTGTGTGATGTTGTTTATAATGCTTTGGTGTCATGATTAATAAATTGTCTCGCAATATATTGTTAGTATGATAATCGGATCTGTTTTGGTGATGTTCAATGATAATGTTTTGTGGATCGGCTATGATAACCGGATATGTATGTTAGTATTGCAATATATTGTTTGAATGATGTTAACCTGTTTAATCGATTATGTATGTGATGCATCCGAACGGTTCAGTTAGTATGATTGGTTGTCTATACTTGAGGTTTTGATGTTGTTTTAATAGAATCGCATGATAGTGATTTAGGGCCGGTTCGATTGTGTTATTATTGTTCATATGGTTAAATTAGGGTTCATGAGATTGTATAGGAAACTCCCTGTTTGATCGATTCTGAAGTAACTGAATACTTGAATCTGTGTTAATTGATAATCGGTTAAACTTGGAAACTTTGTGTAAACGTAACTGTTATTTGTCGAAGGATACATGTCCTTCGAAACATAGTCCTTCGAAACATAGTAGTGTTGACCGAAGGATAGCTTTGATCGAACCATAGCATTGACCGAAAGGTAGTTTGGACCGAACCATAACTTTGACCGAAAGATAGTTTGGACCGAAAGATAGCTTTGACCGAAAGATGACATTGGTCCGAAACATAACATTCGGTCCGAAGGATAATTGTGATAACTGTTGTCGAAAGATAATAGTTGGATTCGAAAGATACTAGGGATTTATGAACCTACTTTGAAAGATGGAATTATATGCTTGAGTTATTTGGCATGCCATGCTTGATGAACGTTAACATTTGTATACGTGCAATAATACGTGTTGTGCCGATATGCAAACTGACTGCTATGTGAACATTAAATTGCATGCGTATCATTGTGAACATGAACTGATTTGTTATACGTGCATACAATAGGACGTGATTAAATTCTTGTGAGTGCATAACCTAGCATACCGAGCAAACCAAGGTGAGTTCACACTCTTACCAAGGCATGGGATTCCCGGGGTGTTGGGAATGGGATTGAAAGGTTGATTAGATACTCTATTGACACTATGACTAGACTACCACTTTACTATCCTCGGTTGTGAAGGATACCTATAGTTACGAGTAGTCTAGTGGTTATATAACGTGGAACACCACCACCAGTAACGTGGAACACCACCACCAGTAACGTGGAACACCACCACCAGTAACGTGGAACACCACCACCAGTAACGTGGAACACCACCACCAGTAACGTGGAACACCACCACCAATAGAACATACAATCGGCCCAGTAGAGCCACCTGTTACAAACGAACTTACTATTACGCATTTACTTTCTGTGAACTCGCTCAACTAGTTTGTTGATCATTCTGTTACATGCCTTGCAGATCGTTAGGTACTTGGAGCTTGCACTGGAGAAGCGGGTCGTTGTGGACAAGGATCGTGGCTTTTCTGTTGAGCTATTATGACACTTAAAACTGTTAACTACTACTGGTTTATTTACTATGCTTCCGCTACATTTTGAAACGATGATTTGTTTGATCACCTTTTGTATTGAATGGATGGTTTTCAGTTATTTTACTTAATATTAAATGCATGTTCAATATGATTGGTGGCTTGATCCTGGTCGGTCACGCTCCCAAGCGGTGATACTCCGCAGGTGGATTTTAGGGGTGTGACAGATTGGTATCAGAGCCATTGGTTATAGAGAACTTGGTTTTAATATGGAAAAACGTTTTTATTAAAACCAGACTATAACCGGAACAGTGCTCTCAACGATCCACAACGACGCTTCGCTCCACGTGCAAGACTCAACTTCCTAGGTAATAAGGTTTATGTTTATTGCCTACATGCTAGAATTTGCATAGAACTTTGCTCGTAGTATGCTTACATTACCTTGCTCACAACTTGTTATTGCATGAGAATACTTATGTGCTTACACTCTTCTGTCATCGCACTATTCGCGAACCTTTCTCACTTATGTTGCCTTTGATGTGAAGATCAATGGCCGCACGAATTACCATGACTCAAGCCCAGCTAGAGGCTCTCGTTGCTGCGGCAGTTGCAGCCGCCCAAGCAGGTAGTATACCCTGCAGTATAGACACTAGGATCTTTAGATCCTACATTAATTCTCGTACTTAACTTTGCCCTATTCGTACACAATAGGTCAACCCGCTCAGCAACAACCTGGGTGCACATTCAAGAATTTCATGGACTGTCGTCCTAGCTCGTTCAGTGGCACGGAGGGGGCAGTTGGACTCCTCCACTGGTTTGAAAAGCTCGAGTCGGTTTTCGAAATGTGTGAATGCCCTGAGGCTCGCAGGGTGAAGTTCGCCACTGGCACACTTGAAGGGATTGCGCTCACTTGGTGGAACGCACAAGTGCAGATCTTAGGGTTGGCAGCTGCTAACGCCACACCCTGGAATGAATTCAAAGAACTGATCAAGAGGGAATACTGCACTAGAGAAGACATTCACAAGTTGGAGGACGAGTTGTATAACTTGAAAATGGTTGGTTCGGAAATCGAAGCTTACACCAAGAGATCGAATGAGTTGGCTGTGTTATGTCCAACTATGGTGGACCCTCCATACAAGCGTATTGAGTTGTATCTCAAAGGTTTGGCACCAGAAATACAGAGCCACGTTACCTCGGCTAACCTCAACAACATCCAGGAAATCCAGCGTCTCGCTCATCGCATCACCGATCAGGCAGTGGATCAGAACAAACTGCCAAAGCGTATTAGTGCTACTGCTACCACTACTGCTTCTACTACACTTGCTACTCCCAGTGAAAGTAAGAGAAAATGGGATGGGGATTCTAGCAAGGGATCAGCTTCAGTGCAGTCGCAAGCTCAACAGCGAAAGACAGACAGTTACCAGAGTCCCAGTCAGCACTCCTCAAGCAGCCACAGACAGGGAGGGTATCGAGGAAACCTTCCAAAGTGTAACACCTGCAACAAACATCACAGTGGCCAGTGTAATAAGGTTCGCTGTCAAAGATGCCTCAAGATGGGTCACGAGGCTAAAGATTGTAGAAGCGCTCGTCCTGCAAACCAGAATCAGCAGCAACCACAAGCACAGCAGAACCAGCAGCAGGGTAACAAAGGGTGTTTTCATTGCGGTGCAGAGGGTCACTTCAAAAGGCAATGCCCTCAGTTGAACAGAAACCAGAACAACAATCACAACAACAATCAGGGCAACGGGAATAACAACAACAACGGGGGAAACAACAACAACAATGGCAATGAAACTCGTGGTCGTGCTTTTGTGTTGGGTCGAGGAGATGCAGTGAATGATCCCAATGTGGTTATGGGTAAGTTTCTTCTCGACGATATTTATGTTACTGTCTTATTTGATTCGGGTGCTGATACAAGCTATATGTCATTGAAAATGAGTAAATTATTAAAACGTACACCAACACCCCTAGACACCAAACACGTCGTAGAACTAGCCAATGGTAAAAGTGTAGAAGCCGCACAGGTAGTCAAGGGTTGTAGTATTGTTCTAGCGGGTCAGACTTTCTCGATTGATCTCATACCCATAGTTTTGGGTAGTTTCGACGTCGTCATCGGTATGGATTGGTTATCCCAACATCACGCGGAGATCTTATGCAAGGAAAAAGTTATTCGTATTCCTCGCTCCAGTCAAGAACCTCTCGAAGTACAAGGTGACAAGAGTGGTGCTGTGGTTGGCATCATCTCTTTCTTAAAGGCGCAGAAATGTTTACGAAAGGGACATACTGCCATTCTGGCACTTGTCACTGACGCGTCAGCAAAGGAAAAGAAGCTGGAGGATATACCAGTTGTGCGTGATTTTCCTCAAGTGTTTCCTGAAGATTTACCTGGTTTACCTCCTCATCGTCAAGTCGAGTTTCAGATTGAGTTAGCTCCTGGAGCAGCACCAATAGCCCGCGCACCGTATCGTTTAGCTCCAACCGAACTGGAAGAACTGTCGAAACAACTACAAGAGCTCTTGGAAAAGGGCTTTATTCGTCCAAGCTCTTCGCCTTGGGGAGCTCCAGTGTTATTTGTGAAGAAGAAAGACGGTACGTTCAGGATGTGCATCGACTACCGTGAACTCAATAAGGTGACGGTGAAGAACCGTTATCCTCTTCCGCGCATAGATGATCTATTCGACCAGTTGCAAGGGTCGTGTTACTATTCCAAGATTGACTTAAGGTCAGGGTATCATCAGCTGAGAGTCCGGGATGAGGACGTCTCCAAAACCGCTTTCAGAACTCGCTACGGTCATTACGAGTTTCTTGTCATGCCATTCGGGCTTACGAACGCGCCTGCAGTCTTCATGGATCTTATGAACAGGGTGTGCAAACCGTATCTTGACAAGTTCGTTATCGTTTTCATAGACGACATTTTGATCTACTCCAAGAGTCAGGAGGAGCACGAGCAGCACTTACGCCTTATCTTGAAACTTCTTCGAAAAGAGCAACTGTACGCAAAGTTCTCAAAATGCGACTTCTGGCTTCGTGAAGTCCACTTCTTAGGCCATGTGGTGAACAAGGATGGGATTCATGTTGATCCATCCAAGGTTGATTCGATCAGAAACTGGCCAGCACCGCGTACACCGACAGAAATACGCCAATTCTTGGGTTTGGCGGGTTACTACAGGCGATTTATTAAAGACTTCTCCAAGATCGCGCAACCACTTACTATGCTAACACAGAAAGGTGTCGTTTACAGATGGGGTAATACGCAAGAGACCGCTTTTCAGTACTTAAAGGATAGGCTTTGCAGCGCACCTATTCTCTCATTGCCAGAGGGCACGGATGACTTCGTGGTTTATTGTGACGCATCGATACAGGGGCTTGGTTGCGTATTGATGCAGCGGGATAAAGTTATTGCATACGCCTCTCGGCAACTCAAGGTTCATGAACGGAATTATACGACGCACGATTTAGAGCTGGGAGCTGTTGTTTTCGCGCTTAAGATATGGCGACACTACCTGTACGGTACCAGGTGCACGATTTACACCGATCACAGGAGTCTCGAGCATATTCTTAAGCAAAAGGATTTGAACATGCGTCAACGGAGATGGGTTGAACTTCTGAACGACTACGAATGCGCCATCAAGTATCATCCAGGCAAGGCCAATGTTGTGGCTGATGCCCTCAGTCGGAAAGACACTCTACCTAAGCGCGTGCGAGCGCTACAGCTTACTATTCAGTCCAGTCTTCCTGCACAGATACGAACTGCTCAGTTAGAAGCACTGAAACCCGAAAACGTCAAAGCTGAAGCCTTACGCGGTTCAAGGCAACGCATGGAACAAAAGAAAGACGGCGCCTACTATGTAACGGGGCGTATTTGGGTCCCACTTTATGGCGGTTTACGCGAACTTGTAATGGATGAAGCTCACAAGTCTCGCTATTCGGTACATCCAGGGTCGGATAAAATGTACCACGACATCAGTACTACTTATTGGTGGCCTAGTATGAAGGCCCACATCGCCACCTATGTTGGCAAATGCTTAACCTGTGCGAGAGTCAAGGTTGAATATCAGAAACCAGCTGGTCTACTTCAGCAGCCTAAGATACCGCAGTGGAAATGGGAAGAAATTTCCATGGATTTCGTTACGGGCTTACCTAGATCCCAGCGTGGGAATGACACTATTTGGGTGATCGTTGATCGACTCACAAAGTCTGCTCACTTCTTGGCTATCAAAGAAACGGATAAGTTTTCTACCTTAGCAGACATTTACTTGAAAGAAGTTGTTTCGAGGCACGGAGTGCCAACCTCTATCATTTCGGATCGCGATGCACGATTCACGTCAGAGCTTTGGCAAGCGATGCACAAATCCTTCGGCTCACGATTAGACATGAGCACAGCATATCATCCTCAGACGGATGGGCAGTCTGAGCGAACTATCCAAACTCTTGAAGACATGCTTCGGGCATGCGTTATAGATTTCGGCAACGGCTGGGAAAAACACCTCCCTTTGGTGGAGTTCTCGTACAATAACAGTTACCATACCAGCATTCAAGCCGCTCCATTCGAGGCATTGTACGGACGTAAATGCCGGTCACCTCTCTGTTGGGCAGAGGTGGGGGATAGTCAAATTACGGGTCCAGACATTGTAGTGGACGCCACAGAAAAGATAGCACAGATACGGCAACGCATGGCAGCAGCACGCGACCGTCAGAAAGCCTACGCGGACAAGCGTAGAAAGCCATTGGAATTTGAGGTCGGGGACCGGGTTTTATTGAAAGTTTCACCCTGGAAGGGTGTGGTTCGATTTGGTAAACGAGGCAAACTGAATCCGCGGTACGTCGGACCATTCGAAATCTTAGAAAAGATTGGCAAAGTAGCCTACAGATTAAACCTACCAGCTGAACTCGGTGCAGTTCACAATGTATTTCACGTGTCGAATCTGAAGAAATGCCTATCAGATGAGACCCTTATAGTTCCTTTTAAGGAACTCACTATCGACGAGCGGTTGCAGTTCGTCGAGGAACCAGTTGAAATCACGGACCGGGATGTTAAGGTCCTCAAACACAAGAGAATCCCTCTTGTTCGAGTTCGTTGGAACTCCCAGCGTGGCCCAGAGTATACCTGGGAACGCGAAGATCAGATGAAAGAAAAGTACCCCCAGTTATTCGAAACCAATGCATCCACTTCTGAGGCTGAAGCTACTACTACTGAATTTCGGGACGAAATTCCAAATCAACGGGGGGATGATGTGACACCCCAGGAAAACCAGTGAATGATGTAACTTACCTAGCTTCCTCAGTGAGTGCGTACCAAATTTCGGGACGAAATTTCTTTCAAGTTGGGGATAATGTGACAACTCGAATTTCCAAGATTCGATTTCATATGTATTACACGATCATGTATTGACTAGTTGTTTATTTGCACATTTGGTTGCCATGAAATTTTATACGTTTTGATTGTTTGACTGTACATAGTTGTTTGTTTGTTACATTGTGAAACTTGTAAATGTGTAAACTAGTTAGTGTGAAACACATTGCATCACACAAACAACCTTCGAAGGATGTCCACGAAACATGGCTCAAGGACCGAAGGATCACGAAACATATCCTTCGATCCGAAAGATCAACTTTCGACTTGAAGGGTCTCGAAACATATCCTTCGACCAAGGATTTTATCCTTCGACATCTTTCGGCCCAGCCTTTCTAATGGGCTTGGCCCATTCCTGTGATACGTTTATAAACGTGAGTGCATGAAAGTCGACGGTTAGTTTCAAAAACCCTAGTTCCCTTGTGTGTGTGTGACGGCATATAGCAGACCTACTCTCTGTTCGAAGGATTTCAATCCGTAATCCAGATTTCCGGTTAGTGTGTGATGTTGTTTATAATGCTTTGGTGTCATGATTAATAAATTGTCTCGCAATATATTGTTAGTATGATAATCGGATCTGTTTTGGTGATGTTCAATGATAATGTTTTGTGGATCGGCTATGATAACCGGATATGTATGTTAGTATTGCAATATATTGTTTGAATGATGTTAACCTGTTTAATCGATTATGTATGTGATGCATCCGAACGGTTCAGTTAGTATGATTGGTTGTCTATACTTGAGGTTTTGATGTTGTTTTAATAGAATCGCATGATAGTGATTTAGGGCCGGTTCGATTGTGTTATTATTGTTCATATGGTTAAATTAGGGTTCATGAGATTGTATAGGAAACTCCCTGTTTGATCGATTCTGAAGTAACTGAATACTTGAATCTGTGTTAATTGATAATCGGTTAAACTTGGAAACTTTGTGTAAACGTAACTGTTATTTGTCGAAGGATACATGTCCTTCGAAACATAGTCCTTCGAAACATAGTAGTGTTGACCGAAGGATAGCTTTGATCGAACCATAGCATTGACCGAAAGGTAGTTTGGACCGAACCATAACTTTGACCGAAAGATAGTTTGGACCGAAAGATAGCTTTGACCGAAAGATGACATTGGTCCGAAACATAACATTCGGTCCGAAGGATAATTGTGATAACTGTTGTCGAAAGATAATAGTTGGATTCGAAAGATACTAGGGATTTATGAACCTACTTTGAAAGATGGAATTATATGCTTGAGTTATTTGGCATGCCATGCTTGATGAACGTTAACATTTGTATACGTGCAATAATACGTGTTGTGCCGATATGCAAACTGACTGCTATGTGAACATTAAATTGCATGCGTATCATTGCGAACATGAACTGATTTGTTATACGTGCATACAATAGGACGTGATTAAATTCTTGTGAGTGCATAACCTAGCATACCGAGCAAACCAAGGTGAGTTCACACTCTTACCAAGGCATGGGATTCCCGGGGTGTTGGGAATGGGATTGAAAGGTTGATTAGATACTCTATTGACACTATGACTAGACTACCACTTTACTATCCTCGGTTGTGAAGGATACCTATAGTTACGAGTAGTCTAGTGGTTATATAACGTGGAACACCACCACCAGTAACGTGGAACACCACCACCAGTAACGTGGAACACCACCACCAGTAACGTGGAACACCACCACCAGTAACGTGGAACACCACCACCAGTAACGTGGAACACCACCACCAATAGAACATACAATCGGCCCAGTAGAGCCACCTGTTACAAACGAACTTACTATTACGCATTTACTTTCTGTGAACTCGCTCAACTAGTTTGTTGATCATTCTGTTACATGCCTTGCAGATCGTTAGGTACTTGGAGCTTGCACTGGAGAAGCGGGTCGTTGTGGACAAGGATCGTGGCTTTTCTGTTGAGCTATTATGACACTTAAAACTGTTAACTACTACTGGTTTATTTACTATGCTTCCGCTACATTTTGAAACGATGATTTGTTTGATCACCTTTTGTATTGAATGGATGGTTTTCAGTTATTTTACTTAATATTAAATGCATGTTCAATATGATTGGTGGCTTGATCCTGGTCGGTCACGCTCCCAAGCGGTGATACTCCGCAGGTGGATTTTAGGGGTGTGACAGAAATAAGTTCCATGTCGCTCTCGAATGATTCACTAAAAATACACCTTCGGCCGAGTGAGAGTGATTTCCCCCGTGAGGTATGTGAACTTGTATATAAATGGAATTTTAAAAAGGTATGTTATGCCTTAATAAATAATTTATCTTATGAAATGTTTTTAAATCATGACGAATAGGATTGTAATTAAATAAAAATAAAAACTAAACGATCTTGGAAAATCCCGACACTCTATGACAAGCCCAAAACCTTCTCTTCTACCCATTCCATTTGGGGGTGAATAAAGCCACATTATAAAGAGTTTTGCTTGGGGACAAGCAAAGATTCAAGTGTGGGGGTATTTGATACGTGCAAAATGCAACATATAAATTATATCAATTGTGGCATAAAACTAACCCTTTTTTAGTACTAATGTTGGAAAAAGTGTGCTTTTGTCTTCCTTTTGTATTTTCAGGATTAAATGAGCTCAAATTAACAAAAGAAGCAAAAAGACAGCAAAGTCTAACATAAATACAAGAAAAGGGACAAAAGTGGATTGCCCGACCCCTCAACAGCATCCTCCCAAGCAAAACAAAGAAGACAGAAGACTGAACACGCCCCGTGCTCAGCGAGCACGGGGCCGTGCCCAAGAAGCAACAGAAAAGACAAACTAATAGAAGCTTCTATTGCCCACCATGGGGCCGTGCTCAGCGGACACGGGGGCGTGGTCAGAGTACTGCAGGCGCATTTATTGTAATTGCGAATTACAATTAATGAAGAGAGAGAGTGTCAGACGGACACGGGGCCGTGCCCAGCGGGCACGGGGCCACGCCCAGGCTTCTGTTCAGCCTATAAATAGGAGTGCTTGGAGCCATTTCAACTGATCCCTTGGCACACCATCTCTCTCTCACACTTCACCCACCACCCACCACCATCACAACACCATCATCCACCACCATCATCCATTGTCCATCATAGAGTGTGTGAGTCGTCTCGGGATCCAAGATTGATCGTAAGAGTTCTTGACAATCAAAGGTCATGTTTGCCTAAGTCTCTTACATCACTTGGTGAAGACAATTGTCTAGTGTAATACTTTTTATTTTTAATCTTTTGCACTATTTATTTGGTTTTGTATTAATGACTTTAATAACTAGTTTCTTATGTTAAAGGTGATTCTTCCTTATCGTTTGTCCGTGGTGTCTTGACATTATTTTACTGTATATAAAATAAAAGATTTTCACCATTCATATCTCCACGGTCTATATGGAGGTATGTTGGCTACCTGGTCGGGGGTTAAGGGAACGGTTTGGTATGACCCTTGTTTAGCGTTTAGAGGTCCTGCAAGGGACCTGGGTCAAATTTAGTAGGATCTCCTTCAATACCCAAAGGTATTGGATGGCGGGGATCCAAACTCTTTGACCCCCTCATAAGTTAAACTACTATTAATGTAGGATCGTATCTCGACCCGAACGAGTCGTTAAGAGGAAATTCTATCAAATACAGATGCGGAAAATAAGTATTTGACTTAGGAACAGCTAGCAAATCACTTTAAACTTCTACTTGTATTGATTTCTGACAGTGTTCATTCAAATTTCGATCCGGCAGCACTTCGGTACGAGTTATATGACTGTTACAAATGTTTCGCTTGTAACACTATATATAGTTGCTGAGATTTCGCTTGAATGTACATGGCATTCAAGCGGAACCTTTAACTGACATTCAAGCGGAACCATATTGTGACTTATAAGCGAAACCTTCTACCTATGTCACTACAAGCGAAACCTATTACAAACACTCATACAATCTCCTGTTTTCTCGAATAACGTGCCCTGATCTAACAATCTAAGACTAAGACTCGATCCAAGACGAAGTCAACAGATGTAGTGCACCAACAGACTCCCCCTCAGATGTTGACGGAGTCGTCCATCGAGTCACAACAAAGTTGTGTCTTCACATCTTCAGTCTTGATCATTCTCTGGGCTTCTCTCTCTCTATCTTCATCTCTTTTTCTCTTTTATCATCAACAAACTCCCTCACTTTGATGTTGACATCTTTTGAGTTTCTCAGCTCCAACATTCACTCCCCCTCAAATAATGACTTTACCTGCATAAAACTCTACCACATGCATAAGTTGTATGAATAAAAATTAAGCATATAAACTATCACAATCTTTCTTGTGAAGCGATTTCTTGCTTTTGACCAGTTCTTCACTACCACGAAACTTTGACCTTAAAGCTTTCCAAATCGAATATGAAGTTCCATTGTGTTGCAAAAGCACCATAATATCCTCTTTCACTGCTTGTTGAAGAAGACTTAACATCATTTTCTCATCTTTGTATTTCTTTCTAGCATCAGCACTTAGATCTTTTATCGGAACAGGCTCTTCATCATCATTCATCGGTCGAACATATTTTGTCTCAACACATTCCCAAGCATCTAGGTAATTAGCTTGTACCCAATTTTCAAAGCGACCTTCCCAACCTTTAAACTCTTCTATGTTCATGAGTTTGGGTGGTTTTTGCATTGTACCCGTTTCATTCTCGAGCATTGTATTTTGTGCAAAAGTAATCGGTGTAACCGGAGTAGCGAATGCGTTGAAAAATTCCTCGTCCATTTTTCGGGTTTTAACAAATTATAACAACAGCCCTTATAAGCGGAACCACTAAGGCAGTTGTACACTGAAGCAAAACTGTTTGGACTTTTGAAGCGGAACCTCTGAGCTTTGAAGCGAAACCTCTGAGTTTTGAAGTGGAACCTCCTGCACTGATGTAACACTAAGCGAAACTACTTTGTTCTTTGAACCGGAACTATGAGGTGTCCGTATAAGCGGAATCTGTTCACGAGCAATTTTGATCCATTTTTAATCTGAATTTTAACATCAAATTTTCCAGGGTTTGTCTATATCCTATTTCACACAATCCGTGAAATTTTGAGCTGATTTTGACCGGTGAAAATGTCTGAACTGAAGAAAGAAGGTGTAGAAGTATGAAATCTTGACAAATTCCAACTATTCTCTGCAGAACTCCTCCTCCTGAAGCTCTGATACCAATTGTAGGATCATATCTCGACCCGAACGAGTCGTTCAGGGGAAATTCTATCAAATACAGACGCGGAATATAAGTATTTGACTTAGGAACAACAAGCAAATCACTTTAAACTTCTACTTGTATTAATTTCTGACAGTGTTCATTCAAATCTCGATCCGGCAGCACTTCGGTACGAGTTATATGACTGTTACAAATGTTTCGCTTGTAACACTATATATAGTTGCTGAGATTTCGCTTGAATGTACATGACATTCAAGCGGAACCTTCAACCGACATTCAAGCGGAACCATATTGTGACTTATAAGCGAATCCTTCTACCTATGTCACTACAAGCGAAACCTATTACAAACACTCATACAATCTCCTGTTTTCTCGAATAACGTGCCCTGATCTAACAATCTAAGACTAAGACTCGATCCAAGACGAAGTCAACAGATGTAGTGCACCAACAATTAATACTATAACCTGGCTACATAGGACTATATCCCTGCTGACTCAGACTACTTAGTCAAGGGTAACGTCACCTTCAAAAGAGGGGCCTACCATAATTTGCATTAATAACTTAATTAATTATCTTTCAATAATCCGACCCTTTAGGATTGTATTCTTGCTGACTCAACTAAGATAATCTCTTAAACAATTGCAATAGTGCAAAAATAATCAAAGGTTACACTATACACGAGTCGGATCCAAGTGATTCATATTGTCTATCTGTTTTATTTTTATTTATATTTTTCAGCATTTAGTTAGTTTTATTTTCTTAGTTTTAAAATCTTTTCTAACATTTCGATTTGATTAGACGTTGAGGATAAACCGGTACTAAAAGCTCTTGTGTCCTTGGACGACCTCGGTATCTTACCAACACTATACTACATCCACGATGGGTGCACTTGCCCATATGTGTGTTTAGTGTTAGTAAATATCATCTTTTATAAATTTAAAACTTGGCTAAAAAGTGTAAAAAGGGCTTAAAATATATACCTAAAACATACACACTTGCACGCATCAATTATGAAATCTGTTGTCTAATTAAAACCAAAAAGAAAAAGTAAAAAATCATTTTGCTATCTATTTTGCCACCAAACCATGGCTACGCACGCTTGTTGGGGAAAGAGGCAGCTAAATTTTCTACCGGCTTTTTCAATAGCAAAAATTGGTGGCTATTGCTTATTATTCTAGCACTGCAAGAAAGGGACACCTTTAGCGGCGACAGGTGTCGCCGGTATTGGTCCAATTTGTCACCGCTATTGACCTTTACCGGCGACATGTCGTAGGTAAAGGGTCGCCGGTATTGATAGGCCGCAATTGGCCATCTGTCGTCGCTAAAGGTTGGTGTCGCCGGTATTGCTTTGAACCTTTAACGACGACAGTTGTCGTCGCTAAAAGGTCGCCGGTATTGGTCTTCGTCGCTAAAGAGTATATGTCAATAGCGGCGACACGTGTCGCCGCTAAAAGTCTTTTTTTTTAATACAACTGCTGTATTTACAGCACCCAACCATTTTTTCGGCCGAAAAAACAGAACTTGCGTATTTCAAACAACGCAAACATACGCCACGGACATATACTAAAGGTAATATAACTAAAACAACGCATACGCAAACTACGTTTAAGTCGTACATTATAATCCTACAACGTTTAATTAAATCAAAATCATACATTAAAACAAGTCAATCTTCCTCGGATTCTCTATCGTATAAGTCGTCAGAATCGTAGTCATTTGACTTTCCTTTTCCTTTCCCTTGTGAAGCAAGATAGTTGTTAAGTTGGCTCAAAAATGACGGAGTTTGGAACAAGCTGTTAACAAAATCCTACAATAATAGATATCAAAACGTATATTAGCATATTAATTAACGCTACCAACATATATTTAACAAGGAAACATGCGTTTGTTTGTCATTTTATAAATTGCGTAGTTTACCTCGGAAAAGGGTTCTTGCGTCCGAGCTTGCGAAGACGACATGTTCGGGGACGTGTTCGAGGACGTGTTGGAAGAAGGTTTAGGCCCCATCCCACGGTACCATCCTCGCCGCTCTCCCAACGCTTCTTGATACGGGGCAATTGGAGGACCATCGCCGCTCCATTCATCTGTGGCCTGTTGTATGTTCCGCTGTATTTTACAAAGATGATGATTAAATATATATGTGTATATATATATATATATATTTGTTATAGAAAATAATACTTAAAAGAAATACTTACGTAATTTTGTTCAGCAACCGGATCAACCCAATTCCCTTGATTGTCCGTGTGGGTTTTAGCATACGTAGGTACCCAATCCAAATTCTGTTTAACATAACACTTAGATTAGACATTAAATAAACAAAAGCTTACACACACGCACACATACATAAAACATTACATTTTTATAGGCTGTGCTACCGTACGAAGATGTCCCCCCACGGTATGGGAATTGTTGTTTCTCGCGTACTTGTCTGTTGGCCTTGCTTTTTTTAATATATTTTTCTTGCCGGAAACCTTCGATGGTTCTCAAACAGTTTTCATAGGGCATATCCACGGGATGGTATGCCCTTTCCCTCTCAAGATCATCGTAACCTCCCTCGCTATCAAATAATTGTCTAGCTTCATACTTGCGGTCAGAGTACCGCTTCATAAGCACTGTCCTTATACCACCCTTCAAGTTTTTCGCCTCATAATCACGTTCCACTTCATCAAGATTGAAATTTTCCTACAAATTAAATAAAAAAGTTAAATATCATATTAAATTAGATTTGCATGTGCTATAAAATTTTATGCATATAACTTATTTACCCGTAAGTGGTTCATGACGGCATCCTTGTAATGTTGTTCAACATTATCCCATCCGATTTTATCAAACGGGACGGTCCGCCACATATACATGCCGGCCTCCCTTGAAAACATGTCTCTTGATTTACCAACAGGGGTAAACGTGACCTGTCGATCAAACGTAAGCGACACAGGCCCCCCCGCTTTTACTAGACGCCGTAGTTTCTCGTTTTTAGCTTTCCCCCTAACCTTCTTTGGGGGAACCACTGCAATTAAAACAAAAATAATTAATAACAACATTTATAATATATAAAATATAAGCACTACAAAATAATTTAGTAAAAGACTTACCGTCTGTCTCGTGTGTGCCACGAATCCCACCAGGAGGAAGCGGTGGATCACCAGTGCCGTCACCCCCATGTCCCCAGGGGGCACATCCGCCATCAAATAAGCGAAGATCAGCAATACCGAAAACATAATCCCTATAAAGTTACAAATGTTATAGCATGTGTGTCTAATAGAAATTAAGGGAAAGTACAACAAGTGTAACTCAAATTCAAATAAATATTTCAAACAAGTGTTTATCAATTACAAATCAATATAAATTACAATAAGTTTTCTTTTAGTTAGACTCCACATAATCGGGATCATCCTCATCACAATCAGCCTCGACCTCATCACAATCAGTCTCGACCTCAAACACTTCATCGACGGTAGCCGTTGGGGGATCAACTTCAATTGAAGGCTCAGCCGCAGTAACATGAGAAGATCCAATTTGAAAGTATTGGGTCATGTCAACGACAAGTGGACAGTCAGATGAAGAGTTGTTGTCGACAACGTCATTATCTTCTAAGCCTTTGTCAACATTTTGAACCTTATTGACGCGGTCATCATCACTTAATGGCCGATCCGAAATTCTTCGATGATTAACATTTTCGACTACCCACCTATGTTTGTTTTTTGGTTTCGAGACGTTTCTTGGATGAAGAACACTTGTTTGGCTTGCGAAGCAAATATGAGTTGATCGTCTTTGTCCCATTCATGTTCAGTGCTTATACTGCTGATATTATTTTCATGGTTTACACCCCTTCGAGTATCAAACCACTTGCACCGAAATAGGACAGTGGAATAATTATTTGTATAATGCAACTCAATAATTTTTTCTAATTGGCCATAAAATTTCACACCGTTCTCTCCAACCACTTCCACCCCAGAGTTTTGCGTTGCGCTTTTTGCATCACGTTCAAGTGTCTTAAACCTAACACCGTTGACTATGCAAGCAGTGTAAGTGTAAGCAGTCATTTTCGCACAAATTGAAAGAGCATACAACTCCGGGTGGAATTCTAGAGAATTTTGTGTTTTCATCGAATGGACCTAACAAATATAGAGTAATAATGTTTGTTATATGTGTATTACCTAGCAAGTGTAGAGTAATGAGTGTTATATATGTATTATACCTTATGCAGAAACCATCCCGGAAATTTGGTTTTAAGATCATCTTGGGGATGTGTATGTTTGAATTCACTACATTGATGACAAATATAAGAAAGGAATGAAAAATACCAATTAACAGATTATGAAAAGTTAAAGATAGAAGCACTCACTTCATGTACTCCCTAACTTCTGCGCAATTTTCGAGGACAAACCATTCCATCTTGCTTTTTTCGATGAATGATATATATTTGTCCTTTGTTGCGCCAACAGGATGACATTTGGACTCAAACACCCATAACTTTCTTTTTTCAATAACGACATCATCGTTTCTATCTGGGCGATTGAACATAGTCTGAACATCTTTAAGATACATTGAACAAAATGTTAGAGCTTCTTCAAACACATAACCTTCAGCTATACAACCTTCAGGCCTTGTCGGGTTTTTGACATAGTTCTTTAGTTTTTTCATGTACCTTTCAAATGGATACATCCATCTAAAAGCTACTGGACCTCCCGCAATCGCTTCATCAGGTAAATGCACAAGTAAATGAACCATAATGTCAAAAAACGCAGGTGGATAGATCATCTCTAACTTGCATAAGATGGTAACAATGTCATCCTTTGCTTTCTTCATATCATCCACCGACAGTGTTCTAGAGCAAAGTTTCTTAAAGAAGATACAAAGGTCTACTATTGGTGTAGATGTATCTTTAGTCAAAAGCCCTCTAACCCCAATCGGTATCAAACGTTGCATGAGGATATGACAGTCATGAGATTTCAACCCGGTAATGTTTGCATTGTTTTCTGTCACCCTCTTACTGATATTAGATCCAATCCCATCTGGTAATTTAACATTTTTTTATAAACTGACAAAAAAGTTTTCGATCATCGCACTTGAATGAGTACTTTGGGTGGGGACTTAAGAACTTGCCACCGGATTGTTTTAGCCATTGTGTCGGCCGAATGTTTAGTTTTTCCAAGTCGGACCGCGCATTTGGCGTGTCTTTGCTCTTATCGTTCACTAGAAGAGTACCGAGCAAGCTGTCGCACACATTTTTCTCTATGTGCATTACATCTAAGTTATGTTTCAGCTGCAGAGAAGACCAATACTCAAGGTCAAAAAATATGCTTCTTTTGGACCAGTTCAACTCGAAATCTGACCAGGTTATCCTCCCACCTCCAAAATCTGGATGCTTGCCTGGTAGATGATTAATTAAATGACCGAGTTGAGCATCTATGTCAGCTGGGCTAAACTGTCTCGGAGGGTCTCGTGTCTCGGGTCTCCCGTTAAAGTCGAGACTTGTTCTCCAAGGATGGTTGGCATCTAAGAACCGGCGATGACCAACATAAGTACATTTACCAGTTACACGTATTGAAGGAGTGTCTTGGTTACAAGTTGGGCATGCCATGTAGCCTTGTCCGCTCCAACCTGATAGACTACTACGGGCTGGAAAGTCATTTATGGTCCATAACAACGCCGCCTTCATTGCGAAGTATGTGTTTGTTGCTGCGTCTTTAGTACGTACACCTGTTTGCCACAATTGCTTAAGCTCATCCACTAACGGTCTAAGGAAAACGTCCATGTCTTTCCCCGGTGATTTAGGGCAAGGAATCAACAAGGTCAACATGAATGTGGACTCTCGCATGCATAGCCAGGGAGGCAGATTATATGTGGTGAGTATAACCGGCAATGTGCTATGAGTCGAGGATCCACTATCGTTGTTAAAGGATTAAAACCATCAGCTGCAAGCCCTAAGCGAACATTTCGTGGCTCCATCGCTAAGCTTGGGTACTTTTTATCAAAGTCTTGCCATGCAGATCCATCAACTGGATGACGCATAGTCCCATATTCCGATCGTCCGGTACTATGCTATATCATATCTTTCGCTGTGTGCCTTGAACAATACAAATGTCGTAGTCTAGGTGTCAAAGGAAAGTATCGTAACACCTTACGAGCCACCTTCGTGCCTTTTGTGTCTTTGTCTTTCATCCAAGTATGCAAATGTGTATGTAAGGATTAATGTTTGTATGTCAAATGTATAATGTAGGTGTATTTGGAGAAAATGAGTATATGAAAGTCTATGTATTTATGTATGTAGGTGTATGTAAGCATGTATGTGGGTATGTAAGTGTATGAATGAATGTATGTATGTAGGTGTAAGTGTATAAATTTTATGGTTTTGATCAAAATGTGTGTTTGTTTATGTGTAGGTTTGAAAAAAATGTTAAAGTTTGATAATTTGTGTTTAGGTTTTAAAACATTTATATTTAAATTTGACAAATATATATTAGTTAGGAAATACCCTCTTTATATTAAAATCATCATTTAAAACATAACGAACATAGAAAATACGCTCCCCCATAATGTCTTCAATAACGTTTACCATACCGTCTTGTGATGCAACATCGTTTACTTCTGCAATTGGAGTCGTGTCCCCGTGATAGGTCCACTTCGTGTATTCCTTCCAAACACTGTTAATTACCAAATGGTATTTCATTTCTCCCGTAGTTTTTAAGCCGGAATTTTTACATTTGGTACACGGACATCTAACTTCATCGTGGTTTTTTATCACTTTTTCACACATCTCGATAAATGACTTGAGTCCTTGCTTGTAGTGAGGTGAATGACGTGGGGAATCAATCCAACTTTTATCGATAGGCATTATGCAACTGAAAGAAAATCTAATTAAGGATTAACAAGACAAGGGTAGGCTGCTAAACCCACTTTTTGAACACTTTATCTCATATGTGAATGTGTATTACATGATTGTTTGTTTAAGAAAAATTCGGCAGCATTTCCTCTTAGCTCCCAAGTATATATGTAATGATATATATACCCGAGGAGCAAAGAGAAAATGATAACCGAATCCTTCTTAAACAAACAATCATGTAATACACATTCACATCCTAAATGAGATAAAGTATTCAAAAAGCAGTCCCAAGATAAACGGGGACAACCCGAAATCAATTTCTAAATCAATTTCGGGCGGGTATTTCTAAGCTCGTTATGTTAAAATGATTAATTCAAACACGGGCACAGTTTTTTAAGCTTGTTATGTTCTTAATGATTGTTTTAAATTTTGGGCGGAACGTTATGTTTTAGATGATGAATTCAATATCAGGCACAATTTTTAAGCTCGTAATGTTCTTCATAATGGTTTATATTTCGGGCGGGTATTTTCTTAGCTCCTTTTGTTTAAAATGATGATTTCAATTTTGGCGGGTATTTTCTATGTTCGTTATGTTTTAAATGATGATTTTAATATAAAGAGGGTATTTCCTAACTAATATATATTTGTCAAATTTAAATATAAATGTTTTAAAAGCTAAACACAAATTATCAAACTTTAACATTTTTTTTCAAACCTACACATAAACAAACACACATTTTGATCAAAACCATAAAATTTATACACTTACACCTACATACATACAGTCATTCATACACTTACATACCCACATACATGCTTACATACACCTACATACATAAATACACAGACTTTCATATACTCATTTTCTCCAAATACACCTACATTAAACATTTGACATACAAACATTAATCCTTACATACACATTTGCATACTTTATACAAACATACATACTAACATACACAATTTTCACCAACATACTAACATAGACCTACATACATACATTCATTCATACACTTACATACCCACATACATGCTTACATACACCTACATACACAAATACATAGACTTTCATATACTCATTTTTTTCAAATACACCTACATTATACATTTGACATACAAATTGTAAGTGCAGTTCCTGCCGGGTAACCGTCGCTTACCAGTTCTGTGTCAACTAAAGCAGAAGTCCAAGTTAAAGTCAATGATAATGAAGATTATCAATTGCTGAAGGCATTCCGGATGACTTTCTAGTGTTTCGGATTATTGTATTGTTTTGTATCCCGCACAATGTGTTTTGTCCGGGTTTAGTCCCTAGCCTATATATATGTGTGTATTGTGTAGATTAGGGCAACTCTTGAAGCTTTGTGCACCTCTCACAACTTGTTCAGTCTCCTGGTGTGAATTCTAGAGAGAGAGACTATGTGTTAGTGAGAGAAAGCTAGGGTTTAGATCTTTGTGATCTAAACCAGCTTGTAGAAGATTGTTGGTGCACTTGTGTCTGTACTTTGTCTGTATTCGGTCACGATGTCCGTGTCAGTCCTGTAAGTTGACCAAGTCAACCGTCCTCCTGGTTTGACTTGGCCAAACAATCATATATTGGTTGTAAAGTGTCTGTCTCGAAGGTTGAGGATCGAAGGATGTTTCATATCCTTCGATGACTTCGAAAGATATGCTTCGACTGATAGACCTCGAAGGATCATCCTTCGAGGTCCTTGCTGATCCTTCGAGAGCATTGCATTCGAAAGATGATCCTTCGGACCATCTATCGAATCCTTCGAGCAAGACCTGCTGTGTATGGGTATAAATACCCATGCAGTGTGTTGTGTTCATTCAGACAAAAAGACACTCCCACAGAGACAGAAAGATAGAGCTGAGAGCATTCTGTCCGAAACACACACACACATAGTGAGAGTTTGCAAGTTAGATTTGTAAACATTGTGCTTGTAACCGGAACCTTCATACGTATTAATACATTGGTGTTAATCGGTGAACTCTTGTGTGTTTGTTTCTCTACTTGCTTCATCTCGGTTTGCTTGCTAGCTTGGATTCCGCACTCGCTAGTAGGTTTGTATAACAAGGTTTAGGTTCGTCATCCTCGTGGAAGGGACCTACAAGTGGTATCAGAGCCTTGGCTCTTTACCTTGTTTAAAACCGGGTTGTTCGAGTTCTTGGTGTTTTTGGACACTAGGTTTAGCACCCGTTTTGGTGGTTTTTCTTGCATCTTAAAACTGAAAAACGAGTTCTAAACTTTCGGGAGTGTTCAAGGTTGGGTTGGGTAACTTGAAAACTTGTTTTTAAGTGACTTTGATTTTTCCGGCCTTATTTCCGGTGTG
The DNA here is from genome assembly GCF_002127325.2 of Helianthus annuus. Classification (NCBI taxonomy): domain Eukaryota; kingdom Viridiplantae; phylum Streptophyta; class Magnoliopsida; order Asterales; family Asteraceae; genus Helianthus; species Helianthus annuus. Next base: position 58,280,162 of record NC_035437.2, read on the forward strand.
TTCCGGTGACTGGACTTGTTGGATAGGATTTGCCTTTTTGGGAAATCTTGTTTGAAAGTCAAAAGGTTGGTGAAAAGTTGTTGGCAGAACATCCTTTCTGCCGAAAGTTGGTACACCAACCTATCACCTTTCGTACCAACCTGTCACCTTTTTCAGTTGTGTCAGAAGGATTCGAATGATATCTTTCGACATCGAAAGACCATCTTTCGATCAAGGAAGGCTCGAAAGATAATCATCTTTCGACCCATCCTTCGAAGTCAAAGATCTATCCTTCGAACCAGGGAATCTTCTCGAAAGCTAGTTGTCCGAAAGATAAGGATTCATCTCGAAAGATAAGGATCTTTCATTGTGAATCTTTCGAGATCAGTATTCGAGAGATAAATATCTTTCGAATTGTGAATCTTTCGTGATAATTGCTCGAAAGATAAGGATCTTTCATTGTGAATCTTTCGAAGACTTTGCTCGAAACTCAACAGTAATCTTTCGATCACTGTTGATCCTTCGAACAAATCTTGATCTTTCGAACAAGTCTTGTATCTTTCGATTTGTGTCTGTGTACACTTAACAATTTGTGCTTGTGTAGATTCTCAATTAATATTTGATCAAAACGAGCTGTACAAGTCCATGGGATTGGAGTTTGGACTCACGATCCAATCAAGAGTTAGTCACTGCTGCAGATTGGGCAAAGAGTATGTTACCTTCTCCATCAATCAGTCCAAGTCAATGGGCTTTGGTATCCAATCAAAGTCAAAGCATTCAAAACCTTTTGATCAGTGAAAGCGAAACGGGCAGCAACAATCGTCCACCAAAGCTAAATCATATGAATGAGTTTCCATCATGGAAAAACCGTTTTCACACGTATGTCCAAGGGCAAAGCACCGATCTTTGGACGTGTTTCATCAATGCATTCAATGAAAATCTGGAGACTGCTGCGTCCACTTCTGAGGGTTATGCCAATATGCTTGAAAAAGACAAGAAGGCTTATGAATTGGAGAAAAAGGCCTTTGCCACACTTACTCAAGCACTCAATAAAGACATCTACCATCAGTTCTCATACTGCAAGTCTACGAAAGCATTGTGGGATTGTTTAGTAGCTAGAGGAGAAGGCAATGCAGCTGCTCGAAAGTCTCGGCATGATTTGTTGAAGAAAGAGTTTGAATCTTTTCAGTTTTTGGAAAACGAGACTCTGAATGATATGACCACACGTTTCTATCATTTGATTAGTGAAATGTGTGCTTATGGAGTTGTCTCTACTCAACAAGACATGGTGAGTAGGTTTGCTGACGCCTTACCTCCAAAGTGGAGCTCTTTCATTGAGCTGTTGAAGCATACTGGAACTCTAGACACGGTTAATATCTACGAGTTCATTCAGAAGCTGGAACATAAAAATGATGAAGAAATCAGGAAAGCCAAGAGAGCTCCCGCCCCTCAAAATACAGAAATGTATCTTCCGGGTTTCGATGCTCTAGCTAGAGCAGCTGCAGCCCAGCAACCTAAACTGCAGACTGTATTTGTCTCCAACACAAGTTCCTTTCCTTTTCCTCAGTCAACAGCTGCTCCACCACAACCTCAATTTGATCCGAGGTCTTACATTCCTGTCCCAACACAGCCACAACCACAACCTCAACAACAGCAAGCTCATTATGCAAGCAATCCTAAACCTCAACCCCAAAATCCTAACACAATCTGAGTCGACAATTCAAATCTTTCACACCTTAGCATTGAAGTTGCAAAGGAACATATGGAAATTATCAACACCATGGTCAGTGCTTACTGTGGTTTGGTAGCAGGTCAGCTTGGAAACATCAATATGACCAATGAAGACTACCAACAGATCGACAAGGAAGAAATGGAGTTGATGGATATCAAGTGGGCTTTTGCAAGTGCGGTTAGAAGGGCCAAAGACTTCATGGCTCGTACTGGTAGAACTTCGTTAGAAGGAAAGAAAGATACGAAGTATGGGTTTGATATCAATGCCGTTACATGCTTCAACTGTGGTAATAAAGGGCACTTCAAACGTGAGTGCACTCTACCAACAAAACACGGCAATCACAACCCTTTCAGAAACCAGACGAATGTGAATGCCCAACAAGAAAACCGTGAACGGAGGATGGTGGCAGTGAATAACAATCAGGGACAGCCTGGAACTACAAATCACAATCGAGCTTTGGCTGTTCAAGCTGATGAAGGATGTGACTGGTCAGTGCAGTTTGGTGAAGGTGATCAGGGAAGTGGAACTGCTTTGTATGCTAAGGTCATCGAGCATGTTGATAAAGAAGAGTCTTCTGGAAGTGATGACAGTTCTGGTTATTCTGGAAGTTCGGATGAAGAAGGCTCTGTTTCTGGGGATAATCACTCAGAGCCTGGAGTGAAGGAAGAAGGAGATGATGATATTCAGGATTTACTGAATGAAGCTGATGAGCTTAAATGTCAGAAATCAATTCTGATTAGGAAGGCTGCTACTGCATCAAAGGAAATGGAGAAGCTATTTTCTGAAGATGGAGCTTTTTCTTTTCAAACTGCCTTTATGGCAAATGGTTCAACCTCTACTAGTCAGGTAAATTCTGAACCTCCTGCTCCTAGTGTGTGTAAATCATGTGCTGATATGAAGCTTGAATCAGAAGAGCTTCATAGCCATAACCAGAATTTGGTTATTGAACTGTCGAAATGCAAAGAGGCAAACATGGCTTTAACTCGGAATGAAAAAGATTTTAAATCTGTAATAGAAACATTAAAGAAAGATGTGTTCGAGGTTAACAAAGTAGTTTACCACAAGCAAGTAAGTATAAATGAATATATTAACATTGTGGAAGAAACTAAAAAGCAATTAGCCATTGCCCAATGCGAACATGATGCGATCAAACAGAAATTGGATAGTTATTCTAACTCCCAATTTGTGCTTGATCACATCATCGATGTTCAACAACCAAAGGGAAATCAGAAAGGCATAGGGTATAATAAATGTCCGCCCCCCTTGATGAACAATTATACCAAGATGCCTGATGAGGAGGAAATGCCTCGGTATGAACCCAGTGTGCCTCTTGATGTTGAGGAATTTGCTGCTGGACTTGGGTTCAAACCGGATAATTCTTCAAACACAGCCTCTAAGGAACAAGAAGCTTCATCGTCCATGAAGCAAAGTCCTCCAATTATCGAGGACTATGAGACATCGGATGATGAATCAGAAGTGGCTGTAAGTGATCAGGATAAATCATTTAGCAAGATGAAAGGAGTAGATATTCCACGAGAGAATCACATCCTTTGTGATCCTGATACTCCTGAGGCTCCATCTGTTAAGAAGCAAGTGATTGATCCTGTCAAGGTTGATAAGACAGGTGTGACTACTGTTAAAAGCAGTAATGTGTTGTATACTTTGGTTGGAGATAATAAAATCTACTCAGATCATGTTTTTCCAATTAAAAATGTAAATCAATCTTTGATTGATAAAGTCTTTGAAGACAACACAAACAAGTTTTTGGGAAAAACACTTCCGGGAATTGTTGTAACACAATGTGATCCAATTCCTAAGGCTGAGATTAGAAAACAGTTTGGTAATAAAAAATCTCCAACCACTCAACAACCTACTGCTTCTAAGGGTAAACAACAACAACGAGCTCCAAAGCCAAAGGCTAAGGTTGAATCAAAAGGAGCTCATTACACGAAGAAAGGAAAAGATGTTAAATTTGTAGCATCAAAAGGTACAGATAAAATTGAGACTTTTGAAAACAAATCAAACACTGATTTTGTACAACAAGTCAAGATTTTGAAACGTAACAGTGATAACAATTACACCCAACACACAAACGGGTGTGATGAAAGAGCAAGTACCTCAGGTTCTACAGGTTCAACATCTGGTAGTCGATCAAGTTCTCCTAACTCTGTTGAAAGGAGAACTTGTTTCAAATGTGGAGAAATTGGGCACATTATCAGAAACTGCCCAAATGCTCCGAAGAAGAAATTTGTTGAGAAAGCTCCACCTGAAACAGTTCGCCCTCAACGTCGGTCAGTTTCACCTAAACATGATAAACGAACTGTAAAAGAACAAGAAACTAAACAACGACGTAAAAACATGAAAACTGTTGAAATAGCTTTAAAATCTGAAGTTAAAACAGTTCAAAAGGAACCAAGAGCGTCACAACCTGTAAAACCAGAATCTTCAAAAACTGGTAGGCAAAAACGAATTTGGTTACCTAAGTCGGGTGACAATTCAGGGGGAGCAGTTGTTCTTGAAAACCATCAAGAGATCGAGCTCACGTTTCGTGATGCTAAGGGACGACCCAAGACCACTAAGGCTTGGGTCCCCATTCTCAACTGATGTGTTTAATTGACATGTGCAGGATGTTCTAGGAGGAACTATTAATAGTCATTGGATTGTTGATAGTGGAGCATCCAGGCACATGACTGGCGACTTACGGCTCCTATACGACGTGAGAAACATTAGAGGAGGGTATGTTGCTTTTGCGGGTGACAAAGGCGGTTTTATCACTGCAGAGGGAAGTATCTCCAATGGCATCGTGTGCTTTGATAAGATCAATTATGTGAAGCAAATTGATCACAATCTTCTCAGTGTGTCGCAAATCTGCGATAAGAAATTCACCGTGCATTTTGATGATGCCGGCTGCTATGTGCTGAAACCTGGATTCAAAATTCCACAAGAATGGATTCTGTTATCGGCTCCGAGAGTTAATGATCTTTATATTCTTGACATGAGCCCAGCGATTACAACATCTGCACAAGTCACTTGCTTTGTCTCAAAAGCCACGGAAAAGGAGTCTATATCTTGGCACAGAAGAATGGGACACATTCACTTGAGAAAGATGAACCATTTGGTGAAAAATAATCTTGTGAATGGTATGCCTGTGAGAAGTTTTTATCTACAAGATATCTGTGTCTCGTGCCAAAAGGGGAAGCAAACAAAGAAGTCTCACCCCTTGAAGAAAATCAACACTGTCAGCATGCCTCTCGAACGTCTTCATATGGACCTTGTTGGACCTATGAAGCACAAAACAACGTTCGGTGATGCCTATTGTTTAGTAGTTACTGATGACTACTCTAGATTTTCTTGGGTATCCTTTATGGCACACAAGAGTCAAACTCCTGGCATCCTCAAGGATCTTCTTACAATGTTGGAGAATCTCTATTCGTTGAAAGTAAAAAGGATCCGAAGCGACAATGGAACCGAATTCAAGAATCAAGTTATGGATGAGTTTTGTACTTCTAAAGGCATTCTTCATGAGTACAGTTCTCGTTATACTCCACAACAAAATGGTGTCGCTGAGAGGAAGAATCGGACGATTATAGTAACTGCAAGAACAATGTTAGTAGAGTCGGAACTCCCTATTCAATTCTGGGGGGAGGCTGTATCGGCTGCATGCTACACGTTAAACAGAGTTCTTACAGTAAAGAGACATGGCAAGACTTGCTTCGAACTCCTTCAGAAAAGGAAACCGGATCTTTCTTACCTTGAACCGTTTGGTGCTCCTTGTACTTTGATTGAGCCGGATGGAAAGTTTGGTGCAAGAGCTATCGAGGGTTTCTTCCTTGGATATGCTACTCCGAATTTTCGTGTTTGGAATCTAGCTACCAAAAAGATTGAGCTATGGAGCGAAGTTAGGGTTCAAAGGTACACGAGTCCTGTTAGGGCTCCGGGTGATCCGTGGATGTTCGATTATGATGGGCTATTTGACTCCTTCAATCTGCCAACCTTTGACGAAGAATCAGCAGCGGCTAGGATGTTGTTGGAAAGTGACAACGCTGCTGTCTCGCCTTTGGTTAGACCTATTGTTGTTGATCCTCAAGTTTCTTCGTCTGTCAACAATATGGGTCATAATGAGGTTTATGAAGATGCTGCTGATTATAATGACTCTTCTGAAGATGATGAATATCATGATACAGCCGAAGGATCTTCAGCTCCAGCTGCTCCTGTTCAAGGTACCTCTGGTGATACACCTCATACGCAGAATATAGACATTGCTGAAGGGAATGCATCCACCTCTACCCACATTCCTGGTGTGGAGTTGGTTGTTGATCTTAATCTTACCAACTTGGGTATCAATGCACGTGTGCCAGAAAATCCTGAAATGAAGATTCACGATACCCACCCCCAGCAGAATATCATAGGAGATGTCCATCGCGGTGTGCAGACGCGTAATCAGCTGAGAAACAACCGGAATGCTGGTTTGTATTCAGCTATAAGAGAATCTGGTCAACAGAATGACTGGTCCTTCGCGTGTTACGTGTCACAGGAAGAACCAAAGTCGTGGAAAGAAGCATTGAAAGACAGTGCTTGGGTTGAAGCCATGCAGGAAGAATTACAGCAATTTCACAAGCTTGGTGTATGGAAGCTTGTTGAAAAGCCTGAGAACTACAAGAAGATTGGCACTCGATGGGTCTTCAAATGCAAGAAAGACGACCGTGGAGTGGTTATTCGGAACAAAGCTCGTTTAGTCGTTCAAGGTTTTCGTCAGATAGAAGGGATCGACTACAACGAAGTCTATGCACCAGTTGCACGTCTGGAAGCTATTCGGATCTTTCTGGCTTATGCCTCATTCAAAGGTTTCAAGGTTTACCAGATGGACGTCAAAAGTGCATTTCTACATGGTGTGGTTGAAGAAGAGGTATATGTCGAACAGCCTCCAGGTTTTGAAGATCCTGTCCATCCTGATCGGGTTTGGTTGCTCAACAAAGCTCTCTATGGTCTTCATCAAGCGCCACGAGCTTGGTATGCAACCTTATCTACATATCTGCTGGAGAATGGTTTTCGAAGAGGTCTTATCGATTGTACTCTCTTCATCAAAGAACAAGATGGAGATCTTCTTCTGGTACAGGTATATGTTGATGATATTATTTTTGGTTCTACTAATGATGTTTTGTGTAGGAATTTCGAGCGCATCATGCAGGATAAGTTCGAGATGAGTGCTATGGGGGAAATGAATTTCTTCTTGGGCCTACAAGTGCAACAAACGGAGTCTGGGATATTCATCCATCAGACTAAATATGTTGGTGACATCTTGAGCCGGTTCCAGATGTCCGATGCAACGCCCATTGGTACCCCACTGCCAACTAATCACGGAATTACTCCTGACTTGAAGGGTGAACCTGTTAGCCCCTCATACTATCGCGCAATGATCGGATCTCTTATGTACCTCACAGCATCAAGGCCAGATATAATGTATCCAACTTGCCTGCTAGCCAGATATCAAGTTAATCCGAAGGCCTCACATCTTGCAGCTGTCAAAAGGATTTTTCGTTATTTGAAGGCTTACCCCGACACCGGTCTGTGGTATCCTAGGGATAATAACTTTGACTTAGTCGCATTCAGTGATTCTGATTTTGGCGGATGCAAAATCGACGGCAAATCCACAATGGCTGGATGTCAGTTTTTAGGAAATCGCCTAGTCACATGGCAGTGCAAGAAGCAGACATGCGTCGCTACATCAACATGCGAAGCTGAATACATTGCTGCCTCAAGTTGTTGCTCCCAAGTTCTTTGGATCCAACAACAATTGCGGGACTACGGTTTTGAATTCCTAACTACTCCTATTTACGTTGATAATTCTGCTGCTTTAGATATCACTAAAAATCCTGTGCAGCATTCAAAGACCAAACACATCGAAATCAAATATCACTTCATACGTGATTGCTTTGAGAAAAGGCTAATCGATGTTGTTAAGGTCCACACTGATGACCAACGTGCCGACTTATTTACCAAAGCTTTTGACAAATCTAGATTTGACTTCTTATTATTGGTAAACGGCATTAAGGTCAAGCAAGAGTAAAACCAACATCGGAAAATCATTTTTGTAAATATCTTTGTGTGTTTTAAATTTATCTTAGTTTATTAATTTTAGGGGGAGTAAATCCGAAAATCTGAAAATCCAAAAACATTGAAAAATTTCAAAAACACAAAAACAATAGAAAAACAAAAATGAGTTTCCTGGAAAGCAAAAGAGAAAATGATAGTACATCAGTGGTCTATCCAAACCTCTTTAAACCTTAAATGTAAAACGATAAGCAGCTCTATATAAGATGTATCGGTAGGCTCACAATCATTTTAAAGTGTGCAGGGTGATATAAATCTTAATCGACTGAAGACTAGGTGGGAACCATTCATTGGCATATGGTCTTAGTACCGAAATTTCGTTTGATAGATTGCCGAGGTTCTGAGATATTCAGTCTTTATGCTGCTTATCATCTGGGTATCATGGTTGTATCTTTTACCGAAAAATAACGGGGACGCAAGTCTAGATCTTCCATGATACTATACATACGTGTACATATTACATACTGCATTCGACCTCAATAAGTGATAAACAATCACATGTCCAAACAAATAAGTGATAAAATATCACATTTATCCGGGTGTCAAGTTCGTCTCTCTGCTGTACGGAAGTACTGACCTGTTCACGGACTTGCACCTGTGCCCTCATGCATATGAAAATCAAGTTCCTCATCAATAAGTGATTATATCACATAGGGCTTGTTTTCAAATCAAAATAAGTGAGTATCTCACATTTTATACGGTCAAACAGATGATAATCGGTATACTCACCGGTAAGATGAAATCTCGTGCATACCTTGATACGGGAATGTGTCGTGATGTGGATGAACACCGGTCGGTAAGTATAAATCATACCTTAACGTATCTCCTCGCCATGATTACATCTGATAAGTTGAGCTTAAGTGGACAATAATACCGATAATTGTTATAGGATGCTTATCTTAATGTTAACTAACTGAACAACAAGAGTGTTTTGGCATGACCGTACACTGATATGATTCTCTTACCCTCGAAACTCGCAAAAAGAATGTCTGTATATATTTATTTACTGCTTAACTTTTATTGTTTTTCTTTTAAACAGTTTCGTCGTTTGGTGCATATCAGCACGACATTAGCGGTGATGTCGTTTGATAACACTCAAAGGATTTTAAATTGTTGTCTTTTAATTTCAAAAATACCAAAAAGATTTTAGGTGTGTTTTAATATAAACTTTGTAAAAGCCAAAAAGATTTTATTTCTACTTTATTTTCGATCGTACGATGTTGGAACTCTAGTCTTCGTTACCTGCAACCTGAACGAAAACCGAATTGACTAAATCTTCATAAACGGTCGAAATTTGCAAATTTTGAAAGTTAATCTAGAACTGACAAATTTATTAAACTTTCAAACTGTCGGACGGTGGTTGATTATGACATGGTCATTCGTGTGTCATTTGGTTATACTAACTATTCCAAGCAGTTGTTCTCATTACGCGTTTAGATTTCTTGCATGTGCAGATTCTAAAGGCTAGGAGAACATGGTCGATGACAAGCTTTGGAATGAAGACACGACGAGAAGGCACTCAAAAGATGAAGATGATCAAGTTGCCGCTGGCCATCATCAACACCACAAGGATCTCACTTCATAAAGATCAAGTCATTCACGAGCATGACTCAAGGGGGAGCTTATGCCAAGGGGGAGTTTGTCAACACACTTCCTACATGATACGGGTAGTTTGTTGATACACTCTCTGCTTTCAAGACGTGAAGACTTTCAAGATCCTCCGACTTTGAAGACTTGAAAGGACATCAGAGTTTTGAGAACTCGAAGACCAAAGACCATTGAAGTTCGAGACGAGTCTACAATTATAGAAGATAAAGACAAAGCTACAGCCAAGGGGGAGTTTGTTGGTGCACTTGTGTCTGTACTTTGTCTGTATTCGGTCACGATGTCCGTGTCAGTCCTGTAAGTTGACCAAGTCAACCGTCCTCCTGGTTTGACTTGGCCAAACAATCATATATTGGTTGTAAAGTGTCTGTCTCGAAGGTTGAGGATCGAAGGATGTTTCATATCCTTCGATGACTTCGAAAGATATGCTTCGACTGATAGACCTCGAAGGATCATCCTTCGAGGTCCTTGCTGATCCTTCGAGAGCATTGCATTCGAAAGATGATCCTTCGGACCATCTATCGAATCCTTCGAGCAAGACCTGCTGTGTATGGGTATAAATACCCATGCAGTGTGTTGTGTTCATTCAGACAAAAAGACACTCCCACAGAGACAGAAAGATAGAGCTGAGAGCATTCTGTCCGAAACACACACACACATAGTGAGAGTTTGCAAGTTAGATTTGTAAACATTGTGCTTGTAACCGGAACCTTCATACGTATTAATACATTGGTGTTAATCGGTGAACTCTTGTGTGTTTGTTTCTCTAGTTGCTTCATCTCGGTTTGCTTGCTAGCTTGGATTCCACACTCGCTAGTAGGTTTGTATAACAAGGTTTAGGTTCGTCATCCTCGTGGAAGGGACCTACAAAGATGATGTATACTCGTTTGGTATGTAATCTGTGATGATTGTATTGAAATGAATGAGTTTATCTTGCATCTTCTTCTTCATCTACCCTGTTCTTGTTGTTTCACGTCATGAATCAAGTGCAATGTTTGATGTTCGTCATCGATCCAGTGCTTTCACAGTGGTATCAGAGCATGGTTACCGATTCAGAATGGTCTAACCGCCTTCTGAATCACCATTGCTCTTGATTTGATGTTTGTTTCCGCCAAACATCTTGAAGACGTGAAGATTTTGGTCCTGATATGAAGAAATACGAGAGCTGTGTTGAAGAGAACTGCTGGGTTTTTGTTTTGGAGATCTAGGGTTTTGATCCAAAAAAGGTTTGACTGAGTTTAACACTCTGTGTTTGTGGTTCCGGGGTTTTGGTGAACTAGTGTGAAGTCACACTAGGGAGATAGTCCGGAGACTTGTTTCTGAGCTTCACCATGTCCGAGTATTGTCAACTGTCCGAGTTTTGAATAGGTCAAAAACTTGTCTCCGAGTTTTGAAACTTGAATTAACTGTGTGATAAATTCCGAGTTTTTCATGTTGATAATGTTCCGAGTTTCATGTGTGCAAGTGGTCCGAGTTTTACAGTTCTTTTTATGTGTCTCCGAGTTTTTGTTCAAACATTTCAGTTCCAAGTTTCTGTTAAATGTTAACAGTCCGAACTTTTTTTTTCACTCAGAATATTTACTCCGACTTTTGGTATATGCTCTGAATTTGATATATGGATTAATTGTTCTGAGTTTCAGCTTTGTTTCTATGTGAGTCTGAGTTTTATCTACCATATTTAGTCTGAGTTTTGATCACTATATGTGAGTCTGAGCTTTAACTACCATATTTAGTCTGAGTTTTGATCACTATATGTGAGTCTGAGTTTTTGACCACTATATTTATTTTGTCCGAATTTTTTCCTTGGGTCCGAAGTTTCAATACATTTCATAGTCCTATTTTCAAATTTTTTTAACTCCTGTCCGAGTTTTTAGATATTTAATCAGAAGATCCGAGTTTCATAGTCCGACCTTTAACTTCAACTTCTGGTCCGACTTTATATTTTTTTTTCTTCTTTTCTTCGAGTCGGAGTTTTGAGTTTGTACCTTGTTATTCCGAGTTTACGCCATTTATTCCGAGTTTCTCTAGTTTATCTGAGTTTTTTAGTTAAAAATTTGTTCCGAGTTTTTTTAATGATAATGGACTTGTTCCGAGTTTTTTTAATCATCGATTTTTCAAACTGTTCAGAGTTTTTGGTCATAATCAGGTCCGAGTTATTGAAACTGTTCCGAGTTTGGGTCATAATCAGTTCCGAGTCTTAATTAATTTCCGAGTTTTAAGTGAGTTCCGAGTTTTAATCATGAATGTTATGAATCTTAACTAGTTCCGAGTTTCTGTTTCAGCTGATTCCGAGTTTTACAGTTCCAATAATTCTGAATTAACAGTTTTTCAGTTCTGAGTTTTCAACATTCCGAGGATTGAAATCAGTGTGTGATGTTCGAGTTTTTGAATAGCAATAACAGTATTCTGTTCCGAGTTTTTAACACAGTCTGATTTCACAGTCAGCTTTTGATGTCCGACCTTTAAATGTGGTTTCGTGCTTCCGGGTTTCTTCAGAGTTTCCTTTATTTCCTTGCTTGTTTCAAATTCCTTTGTACTCTAAGTACTGCTCAATGATTTGATCCTAGTTTTCAAGAGCTTTCGGGTTTTACGAGTTCCGAATTTTTCTAGAATTCCGGGTTACCTGGGGTACCGGATTTTTAGCTAAATTTAGAAGTTTGTGTTGTTCGGAAGTTTCGAGGTGTGCATGGTCCGAGTTTTTCTAGTTATTCCGGGTTACCTGGGGTACCGGATAACTAACTAAGAGTCAGAGTTATGTGTAGTTTGGAAACTTGAAGTCGGTTTCGGATTATCGAAAAGTTTTATGGTACTTATGTTGTCCAGATCAAGTAAGGAGGTGAAGAGAAAAAGACTTGAATGGATTTTTTTGTATTGTTTACAAAGAAAAAGGGGGAGTAAAAATTTTGAAATTCCTGTTTCTTTGTAAACCAAAAGCTCGTGGTGCTACATCGAAACAAGTTCATGTTTACTATCTTTGAGATTAACTTAGTGTTAATCTTACCAGTGGCGAAGTGTTTAAAACATGAAGCAAGTCAGAGCTCGTGTATGATTGAGTTTTGTCAAGTTTGTTTGAGGTTCAATCAAGTGTTGACGTGATGAAGCAAATTGTTCGTTTGGCAAGTAGTTGAAGGTCATGCCTTTATCGTATGCCGGCTAGTGTAGAGAAGATTAGTCTTCTTGGTACCTCTTCCAAGTTGGTGACTGATCGGATTCTCGAAATAGGGGTTCTTACACCGAGGGGGAGATCAGAGACGAAAGTCATCGGGTAATTGTTGGATTTGTGAAGATACGAGATTGGATCTTGAAGATTCGAGATGAAATGATCTCAGACACTCAGTTGAAGACCTTGATCAAGATGGTGGATGTACATTTTCAAAGTCTGGTTTGTTATTAACCTATCGAACCAAACTTCATGTCTTTGCGGAATTTGATGTTTTTGATATTAGGCATTGGAAATCCGACGTTTCATTCTTCTACCGGTTAAGTTTGAAGATTAATGTATCGAGTGATATTCTTACATGTGGTTGTAGGTCGGTTCGCGTTAACTTGATTCGGGAGTAGTTTGAGGGGAGGATCTGCTGTGTTTGATGTCGGATTCTTCGGGTTTCTCAAAGCGGCCATTTAAGTGATCGTCAGCAAGTCTTTAATTAGAAGGGTTGAAGATCGTTGTGCTCTACCTAAAAGATCAAATCTCAACTTAAGTTGAAAGCATGCATGATATCATCAGTCAAGGGGGAGTCTGTAAGTGCAGTATCCGGTGATTGAAGATTATCGATGCCACACAGAACTGATGCAACAGTTAAGGGGGAGACTGTAAGTGCAGTTCCTGCCGGGTAACTGTCGCTTATCAGTTCTGTGTCAACCAAAGCAGAAGTCCAAGTTAAAGTCAATGATAATGAAGATTATCAATTGCTGAAGGCATTCCGGACGACTTTCTAGTGTTTCGGATTATTGTATTGTTTTGTATCCCGGACAATGTGTTTTGTCCGCGTTTAGTCCCTAGCCTATATATATGTGTGTATTGTGTAGATTAGGGCAACTCTTGAAGCTTTGTGCACCTCTCACAACTTGTTCATTCCCCTAGTGTGAATTCTAGAGAGAGAGACTCTGTGTTAGTGAGAGAAAGCTAGGGTTTAGATCTTTGTGATCTATACCAGCTTGTAGAAGATGATGTATACTCGTTTGGTATGTAATCTGTGATGATTGTATTGAAATGAATGAGTTTGTCTTGCATCTTCTTCTTCATCTACCCTGTTCTTGTTGTTTCACGTCATGAATCAAGTGCAATGTTTGATGTTCGTCATCGATCCAGTGCTTTCACACAAACATTCATCCTTACATACACATTTGCATACTTTATACAAACATACATACTAACATACACATTTTTCACCAACATACTAACATACACCTACATACATACATTCATTCATACACTTACATACCCACATACATGTTTTCATACACCTACATACATAAATACATACACTTTCATATACTCATTTTCCCCAAATACACCTACATTATACATTTGACATACTAACACATACCTACATTATACATTTACATACCAAAACAAAAAATTATTCAACATCTAAACTTTGAAAAAAAATACATATAAAACTAACCGTATTTTCAAGTTTCCAAGAGATGTAGACCGCGTAGACGAGGTAGTGACCGGAGAAGTGACGGTGGTGATCGGAGAAGTGATGGTGATGATCCTATTTCACTACCAAACACACAAAACACACAAAAACACACAAAAATATACAAAAATTAAAGCCTATCATATGTATATAACAAAATAAAGAAGAAATGTAACAAAAACAAAGCTTTACTAACCGATTTGGGCAAAATCCGCTTGTTTCCGGCGGTAGATGGAACTTGTTTGGGGGAAAAGTGAAGAAAGATGGAGAAATTCGCACTGTATAGGGACCGATGTTTTTTCACCATTAGCGGCGACGTCGTGTCGCCGGTATTGATGTTTGTCGCTGGTAAAGGTTTGACTAGAGATAAGGATAGTGTGGCTAGGGATTAAAGTTCTGACAAATACTTTTAGCGGAGACAGTCTGTCGCCGGTATTGATTTGTCTTTGTCGCCGCTAATAACTTTTAATTCCCCAACCGTTAGATCAGGATTTTGATCAACGGATGGGGTTTGGTTTCAGCATCTGGCACACGGATCGACCAATAGCGGCGACGTTTGGCCTGTCGCCGCTAAAAGTATATTATTCTTGTAGTGTAGTAATGACATAAGAGTATAATATAGGTCCATGGAAGGAGGTGAGGGATGAGAGGAGATGGTAATTTAGCGCTGAGTATAATATAGGTTCATGGAAGCAGGTGAGGGATGAGAGGAGATGGTAATGTAGCGCTAAGGTGATAGTGCATGGAATTGATTCTTTCATTCCAAACAAATACGAGTCAAGAACACAACTGTAAACACATTCGTATCAATCAAGTATTCAGTTTGTTCATTCCAAAATCTTGTTTGCAATTATTATCTTGATAGTGTTTGTCGATGAACATCGAGAAAAGGTCTGATCACTGTGATCTTTATACCGATTCTTGGGAGGATGTTGAATCCGAAAAGTCTAATAACTAAAGTACCTATTAATCTTAAAAAATGGGCCCATATTAATGCAAATATAATAGGTCAAAGCAAATTAAGTAGTATACATACTTAATAAATCTACAAAACTACGTGGATGGTTGTTGTCAAAATATATTTCCTCTCTTGAAAACCAACATTCTATTAACAGCCGAAAAAAAAAAAAAAAAAAACAAATAGCCAAAACAATTACAAACGCAAACACTTGCATGCAAAGTGCGGTAGGAAATCGTATGACCAGTAACAAGTGAATGGTCTGAACTCTGAACCCTAGAACAAACATGCAGAAGTTATGTATCAAACAATTGCTTCCTAAGATCCTATCCATCCAATGAAACACCCAAATGAAAATAATAATTGCTGTAGTACCAACTACCAACAGTACCTTCACCCTTGACAGCTCCTTGAGGTTCTGAAATCATTATATCTGCACAAAAGTGCACATTAGTTACATATATCAACTATTTTCAAGTCACTAAACAAGGCACATGCAGACATGCAGTAGCCTCCAACAATAACCAACAAAATTACCCAGCTAAACGACCTCAAATTAGTTGTATCAGATAGAGAAGAAAACTTTATAATGACTTTGACTAAAAGTTCATAGTTCCCTCCACTAATAAGTCAGAATACGTACAAGTGGGAACAAAACATGGTTATATGTTGGATAACTTTGTGGTTGATTTCAGTCGCTTATTTGATCCTTGCATATGACTCCGCTGCATTAAATTAAAAGAGATGTATAGCAATTTTCTTTTATAAAAAGATTAAACTCGATTTTATGATGAACATTTAACATAAAAGAAATAAAAGTTTCTTTAACGAATAGATCTGGGAATTATTTAAAACTAAAAGTCCAATTACAAAACACAGATATGATAAGATCGTGACAATATTACGTATATTTCTATCTAATTTGGATAGTTTCTTTTGGAACCAATCTTATTTCAATATTTGTTGAAGCACTTTTGTGTATGTCACTAGTGTGGTTCGGTTCGAGACTGAAGAAGTCGACGATGTTCCTCCGTAGTGCGACTCGAAGTTCGAAGATTCGAGTGAAAAGTGAGACCAAACATAGATTCAATCGATATGGGCCATGGAACATGAATGCATTTATGTTAAGGTTTGCGCCAATTCCTATGTAAAGGCCCAAACAACCCATGGAACATGAATGCATTTATGTTAAGGTTTGCGCCAATTCCAATGTAAAAGCCCAAACAGCATACATGGACTAGTGTTATACATTGGGCCATGCTTCTAATAGAAAGCTTCCTGACTGTCGACTAGATGCATGCTTACATGTTACTGTCAATCACAACAAGCCAACGACAGTGTCTCTGCCGTTGGCACTCATGGACTGTCGATTAGAATGCTTATTTTGTGACTGTCGATTGGCCTTGTATTATGAGAGTGTAAATAGTTGTTCCTTGTCATTTGTAAAAGAGAGATTGAATGAGCTAGAGAGAGAATGTAGAGAGAGCGAGAGAGAGTATTGGAGTGCCTATTTGTTTGCATTTTGTACCGAAACTCTGTCTGATTGAATACCCGAACCGTTAAATGTCGATATCTTTGCGTATTGTTCATTCTCCCGCTCGGTTGTGGCGTAACTTGAATTTCGCACTCGTTACGCCATCCGAAACAAAAAGGGTAGTTGCACGGTACCCCTGACCGCGGAAGGGATCTCCCTTCCCAGTTCACCACCCGACAAGGATCCCTGGCGGCAAATACCCATAGCCATCAAAGAGGGGTAAGAAACATGTTTCAAACCCGAGACCTCGAGTGTCCTCGGTCCGGCTTTAAAGCGGGTGTCGGTGGCCACCAAAGTGGCACTAATGGGAATTGAACTTGGGTCTCCATTGGAGAACCCAAGTCACTCCACCACTAGGCCACTTGTGGTGGTTGCCATCCGAAACAAGAAATCACCTTTTCGAGATCCGATATCAGGACCTACAAATATGTCACACATGATACAATTACTATGTTTTTTTTTTTTTCTTAAAAACATATACATAGTAAAAAGTGCATTGGTTATCACTGTAAATGAAATTTTACAAGTGCCTTAAACACTTAGTACAAGTATGTCAATTGGGAGAGGTTGTGTAATTTTAATATCCCTGATGTTATATTGTAATATCAGTTTTCAGTTTCTTGTTGTCATGGTTTTCAGTTTCTTGTTGTCATACTCAGGTTTTCAGTTTCTTGTTGACCCGCTTTGTACTCTCTTTTCTATATTTTATATAGAAGTCCCACGGTTTAAAAAAACAACTAATTTAAGCATACAAAATCAAGTTACTATATGCTTTGTCATGAAGTTAACCCTAACTATAAGAACACTTAGTAGTTAAACCTTTTAGTTTTTCCTTTATTATTTTTATTTTTTTCTTTTTCCCAACCTACCTGGCCCACTCATATTTTTTTTTTTTTTTTTTTATCCTCTTATAACTTTAATAATATGATGTTTTATGACATTTGGATTATAGCTTTGCATGACATACAGATTTCTATGTAACGTTTCAATGTAAATTATATTTAAACGGAGTTCTCCGTGATAAAGTACAAGTTATGTAACCACAAACGTACAAACCGTCAAAGCTACTTCAAAGTTTGGTTTTTTACCGGTTATATTTCATCTTACAACCTTTAAAATTCCGGATTTTCCATTATGGCATTTTTTTATTAACGTTTCGATGTAAATTTTTTTTCGTAGAATTAATATTAATTTATCAATCGTCAAACCTGACGTTACGAAGTTTAACACCCCGCAACGTGCGGGTCTCGACCACTAGTTAGTTGCAAATCCAGTTAAAATTCTTTTGTTAATATATATAAAGAAATATTTCAAATGTGGATTTTCCTAAAAAGTTTCTCACCATATCATATGATGTTTTCATCCATGGTATGCACACTTTTATGTTAATATTATAAAAAAAAAAAAAATTATCACAGAAAGCAGTCAAAGAATAACTGTTATTATGAGCTATAATAACATATAATGCATTATTTTAGGAAGTAATTTTATTATAAATTTCTATAAAACATAGTGAACTAACCTCTTCAAGTTTTTCTTGATGATTGTTGGCCTCCAGCGTCTGAATATGTGGAAAATGTGCCCACTGTAATAATAACAATGAAACAATTTTATTCAGGAAGGAACAATAATACCATGTGGTAAGTCTGGTGGAGCCTCTATGGGGTTATGTAACAAGTGATAAAATGTGTAAGAAAGAAGGGTGAGAGAGAGAAACCATTCTACAGCGCCTTGGCCTCAGCTCACTCAGGTATTGCATTGCGATGACGACAAGGATGGAATCGGAAACGGTAGTGGTGAGACGAGTGTTTGTTTCTTTTTATTCAACTTATTACAATGATATTATTTTTGCTATTTACATTATAGCATAAAATTATTGGGTACTACTTATATAATCAAAAGTTTGGTTAAACGCAAATAAATTTTGATCGGTTCTACATTCCACACTATTATTAAATCGTCTAATAGTGATGGTAATCAATAGTGGTGATGGTCACATAAAGTGAACAAATTACACGAATAGTCCATCATGTATACCATTACGGATCCGATGCAACGTGCGAGTACTATTTATACCTAAATCCGAATTATATACTTACATTTTTTGCAGCAGCACTAAAGGCTTCCCGGTGACTAATATTTGGATTATTAGCCTTAACCCTTGGAATCTCCTGTCTACGTGTTGAGAAGTATTAATGAATAAAACAAATGATTTATGTGGCATATTATATATGGAAATGATCGAGGGGGATCTAGTCTCGTTACTTCATAAATTGGTTATATGCTGATGGAGCGCGTTTCCTTTTTTCCGGTGCTGAGGAAATAGAAGTTGATTTGTCATGAAATACCAAGATCAAATTTGATGGAAAAACTAAAAAATTAATATTCACCTTCAATAATTAATATTGAGTGTGGTGAAAAATTTTGGTATAAAACACTAAATATTTTTGCAAACCACTAGGACCAAGTTTGCAATTTTTGCAAACCATGGGGACCAACCAAGCATTTAACTCTTTAGGCAATTTACAACAAAATTGATATAACACTAAATATTTATGCATGTTCCAACAAATATATATAACACTAAATTTCAAAGTATTATTTTGACAATATGTTAATTATCTAATTATTTATTTTTTCATCGTGATACCTGTTATAAGTTTTTGGTTATTTTACATGATATCGTTGAAGGATTTATGTTAAGTAATTTATATTTTGATTCATTTTTATGTTAAATCTTACCTATTGAGGGTTTTTTTTTTTTTTTTCGTTAAACATATAGGTAAATTAAAAAAAAAAAAAACCTTATATGTGTATACATGTAAAACTAAATAAACAAGAACATAAATAACTAATAAGTAATATTAATAGTATAAATAAATTCACTTATTGTTATATATAAAATAACTTATTAAATTAAACTTTAATGTATACACAATTATCCGTGTTGAAAAAAATAGTTGGTGATAAAATATGCTGTAAAATTTTGATGCATACATTGGAGTTGAACCAAATTTGTTGTAAATATATTCTTCAAATTTGTTTTTCTACATCAAATTTACTTTAGCATGTGGTGCAAATATATATTGAAGATGTTCACAAGACATTATTATTATTATTATTGTTGTTGTTGTTGTTGTTAAGAAAGAGTGAGATCCATTGTAAAATCAAGAACGTACTCTGATTGACGGTGTTTTGATCGTTGATGATTGAAGAAGAAGGTGGCTTCATGGGGATGTCTCTTGAAGAAGAACCCAAATCAAAACTAAAACTGGTGGAAGCGTTCTTGAGAACCTGTTGGATTACAAAAGAGTTTAACCATATAATTAATATTTGTGGTTTGTAGAGAAAACAGATTTACAAAATTCTTTATGTTTCTAACTGCTAAAATTCAAGATGACAAAATGCAATATTGTATTTTCATTGGATATACGTACGCATGCATTTAGTATTAGTTAGTTATTACAAAATACCAATGCGCTGAGCTTTGTTCAATTTGGAAGGAGCGTACACTGTAGTTATTTTCATTATGTTCAAACAAGTGATTGTTTTATTTATAAGTTGGATCTTTGTTCAATTTGGAAGGTAATTCGCAGGTACCGTTGCCAACAACCAATCATTGAATTAAACCTAACATTTCCGTGTTGAACTTGTGGAAACCCACAGGTACCAGCGTGAGTGTTCCGGAGCTACGCGTTGCCCTACGCTATTTCTTAGGCAAACAAACACACAATTCTCACCACCTCCATTCTTCAGTGAGTCATACCCGAATCCCCAACCCGCAAACGATAACCGTGGCATTGGCAACAGTGTTACTGCATGGCGGAAACAACCCAGACAGAGTTAATGCCCCGTCCACTCTAACAAAAGGTTAATATTTGAATTTTTACATCATAATATTATATATTAGGTTGAAACAAGCCAACCTTCACGTGAAACAAAAATAAATAAATAAATAAATAAATAAATAAATAAAACTATATTTTTTTATACGTATAAAGTAACCTTTATACTTTCAACCAGTTTTTCAGAATAAAATTAAAAGCAATCTGTGAACAACCCAACATGATCAATATAATAGGTAACCAAGTACCAAAAAGGCTTATAACTTTATCTGATTAAAATAAAGCTTCTAAAGTGATGTATGTAAAGAACACCTGATGAGAAGACGAAGAATCTTGGTAGGTGTAAAAAAGCTAAATCACTTTATAAATTCAAATTAAAGTGATGAATGTAAAGAAGAACACCTGGTCATCAAGACGAGAAGAAGAATCCTGGGAGGTGTGATTCGGGTGAGGATGGTGAAAGCCAGCAACCATGCCCATATTCACAGGCCACATATTATTGCAGTATTCACATTTCACCTTTACTATATCAAACAATTTGCTGCATGGTACACTTACCTGAATCCACCTTCTAAATGTCACTAGTTATTAACTCTAAATAAAGATATACTCAGTTTTAGAAAATGAGTAAAACACAGATCAACATGTAAATTCAAGAAATATGTATATAAGTTTTGATGGGATCACCAATGGTTTCAGACTAGAAGATAAAAACCATGAAAGAACCCAAGATCAAGATGTCAAATGTTAAACAAACCTTTCAACAAAAAGATGTACATATAGCAAGAATCCTGCCAAATCATTTCCTTTTATTTTTATAATGAAACGATGTAATTCCTTGATTACCTTTATTATAGTAACATATATATAACATGATATACATAATTTTGGGATTCTTGTTATATTACATAACATTTTAATATTCTAACACTTACATCACACCTTTCCTTAACTCGGAATTTCCGGGAGCGGAGTTCTTTGAGTTCATCATGTGATCATGATTAAGATCCGCAAAACCCTAGACTAAATTTGCTTATACACAACTGTACTCCCTATACCGGAAGTATGCCATATGCCATTTAGTTACCATTTATTCTATTATTATCTTATGTGAATTTGGATTACTAAATTTTCAACAAGAAATAGAACCTACAATATTTTTGTTTGTATGTGTTTGTCTTGGTGTGTATGTGGGATAGAGAAAGAGATAGCTAAAAAAAGTTCAAGAAAACAGAAATTAAAAAAGTTGCTGATCTTATAATCTTAAACTTTGAACATAGATATGGCTCTTTAGCTAGAAACACACACATAACTTGGGTAACAAGAGAGAGAGACTATACGGCAAGAACAATGTTGCAAAAGTTGCAAGGGATGTAACAAAGTTGCTCATCTGATACTGCTACTTCGTTGTTGCAAAAGTTGCTGGTGTTTGCCATCTCTAATTTCTTTATGAGTTTTTGCTTGTGTTAAAAGGTGGGGCACGCGCTATGTTAAATAAAGTGGCTTGAGCTTTAGTCTTTTCATCTTGTAGTTAATAAGTCATTATAGTTAGTAGTACTAGTTGAGTAGTAGCTGCTTTGTATAAACCAGATAATCGGCTACCATTGAGATCTAATACAAGAATTGCAAATTAAGACCTAGGAGTAACACCATTCTAGATGATATCTAGGTGTTGTCATTTGTTTAGCTCTTTTGTAGAAGTCATGTTGTAAATCTGGTATCGGTTTTGCCTCTCAAATCCTTTTGGGGGTTTATTTCGTTTATATTTTGTCGTGGCTAGTTGCAAGACCTTCCACTAAACATGTAACCTTATATCCTGGCTCAATAATTGTAAGGTTACTTGTTATGAGAATTCATGTTTTATAGATTGTTAGTATTATATTGGATGAACAAATATTTGGAGTTCCATGTTTGCTAGGCATGGCCCACTCACACTTAGGTCGTACTGGTCGTATTCAAGTCATAGAACCCTAAAAACACCCTACAAATAGACGATGACGTTAGAAACCCTAAGGATCGAAGAGGAGACGAATGTGGGGGACCAAAAGACAATAACAAGGTTGTTTTGTAGGAGAAGAAGAATAAAAACATTGAGAGGCTTGCAGATTAAAGATCTAACCCTTCAGTTAGATATAGAGATAGCTCACTGCTTGGGTTCAATCTTCATTGTTTTTATCTTCCTAAACTATCCAAACATGATTTCATAAGTGTTTTGTTTGTTTTTGTTCATCATATTCGGGTAACATCTATAACTATTCAGATTCAGTGATTCTTAGGATGGTTCGATAGTTGAATGTTTGGTTTGTTTATTTGATGCGATGTTAGTCAAGCTTTATTATGGTTTAACTTATGATGTGTATGATTTCGAGTTGGTATTTATTGTGATATTGAGTTGTGTGGTTGAATCGATATCTTAATGAGATTATGCTAATAAGATTAGATTTTTTTTCTATCTCTAGGTTATATTGAAGTGCAATAATCTACGGCTTAATACCTTAACCTTGTGACAATCGGCAAAATAACTGGTAATTCCGTACTACTTAATCACTGTTTAAATATACAATTATGTGCATTAGGCTTAATTATGATGTGATTGACTCTCATAAGTCTAGAAATCCCAGGATATACATATACATTTGCATATCACATGATCGTATCCGATTAGACTAGTCATGTCAGTAGGGTTCCGGTACTCCCCTAAAGAAGTAGCAGTATCAGATGAGCAACAAAGAAGTAGGAGATGAGCATCATTGCAAAGGGGTTACGGAATTTATGTGGATCCCACAAAGATCGAGGCAATTACCAAATGGAAATTCCCTAGGTCGCCGACGGAAGTCAGAAGTTTCTAGGACTGGCAGGATATTATAGGCGCTTTATTCAAGATTTTTCCAGAATAGCCATTCCATTAACCAAGTTAACATGTAAATCAGTTAAGTTTGAATGAGGACCAAAACAGGAGGAAGCTTTCACAAACTTGAAGCAAAAATTTACTAACTCGCCGATATTTACTTTGCCAGAAGGAACTGAAGATTTTATAGTATATTGTGGTGCATCAAAATCAGGTTTTGGATGCGTGTTGATCCAGTGTAAGAAAGTAATTGCTTATGCCTCTAGACAATTGAAGAAGCATGAAGAAACTACACAACACATGATTTGGAGTTAGGAACAATAATTTTGCCCTCAAAATTTGGAGACACTATCTGTATGGTAGTAAGTTTACCATCTTTACGGATCATAAAAGTTTAAGATATATTTTTGGGCAAAAAAAAATTGAACATGAGGCAAAGACATTGGATGGAGATTCTTAGTGACTATGATTATGATATCCAATATCATGAAGGTAAAGCTAATGTGTTAGCTGACGCTCTAAATCGTAAGTACCATGAGAAGCCAAGAAGAGTACGCGCTCTAAGATTGAATTTGCAATTAAATTTAATGGAACAATTGAAAGATACCCAGGAAGTAATAATCAAGGATGATGCTGAACGATTAAGAGGAATGATGAAGGAATTAGAAAAAAAGGCACAGATGGAATTTGGAAATTCCATAAGAAAAGAATTTGGGTAGCTATCCAAGGAAACCTACGAAATCAAATTCTAGAAGAAGCTCATAAATTCAAATATACGATGAATCCTAGAAGTAATAAGATGTATCAAGACCTAAAGAAGAATTTCTGGTGGATAGAAATGAAGAAGGACATAGCAAGTTACATTTCCAAGTGTTTAACTTGTTCACAAGTTAAAGTTGAGCCTCAGAAACCCTCAAGTTTACTTCAGCAACTAGAGATCCCAGTTTAGAAATGTGAATTGATAACAGTAGATTTTGTTACCAAATTACCCAAAACAAGAAAAGGAAACCTTTAGTATGGAACGCTTAGCTAAACTATATGTGGACAATATAGTCTTGTTACATGGAGTTCCTTAATCCATTGTTTCGGATAGAGGTAGTCGTTTTACCTCTCCTTTTTGGGAAAGTTTCCAAAGAGCCATGGGAACCCGACTAAACTTAAGTACAGCCTATTATCCTCAAACTGATGGACAAAGTGAAAGGATAATCTAAACATTGGAAGACATGCTAAGCGCCTATGTAATAGACTTTGGAGGAAGTTGGGACGATCATTTGCCATTAATAGAATTGTGACAATTCGAGTTTTCGACTTTCACTTTCACATTTATTGTGCACGTTGACTTTGACTGTTTAGTCGTTTGTTTATTTGACTTATAACTGAAACCGTTGTGATATGATAAAGTGCATTGTGTTTGCATGAGTATGTGTTATGTGTTTGGTTGTATAAGTGTAGCATGAGAACTTAACTGATTAAACCATTACGGACCTAAAGCCCATTAAGGACCCGACGAATCAAATGTGATTCGCCATGCATCCTCTCGACGAAACGGGCCCTTGATTCGTCAAGAACATGTCGACGAGACAAGCCGATTCGCCGGCCCAACGATTCGCCGAGGCCCACTACGGGCCCAGTCTATCAATTCGTATATTTAGCGAGAACCGACTATTGTTTGACACTTTTTGGCAAAGCAAGAAAACCCTAGAACTATTTTCCCTGCTGTCGGCTATCACGTGCCTCCGGATATCCTTGTAATCGATCTCATTAGCATACGGATCAACGCGGTTAGTGTTTAACGTTGTGTGATTGTTCTTTGTATCATCTGTTACTATCTTTGCTTGAAATCTCTAGGAATCATGTTAGATTATGAACGTGTTCATGTTTGATTTATTTGGCCATGACGATATATATATACGATCGGTTATAATTACATGTGTCCAAACTGAAATTGCTTGTTCTTAATGATCAGATTAGGATGTTATAGGGCAGAATTTGTAATACACATTCATGTAATGATAAACGCACATGTGGATTTCCTAAGGTTTAACACATGGTCACGTTATGATTCGTATTCAATAGTATTGACAATTCTGAAATAAAGGCAATATGATTCTGAATGATGATGATCGTATGATTCTGTGTACGATGTTGACGGCGATTAGGGTTCCTGTTGATAATTGTAACTGACATAATAGAATTCTTGACGAAACAAGAGTGTGTTTCGCCAAAGGGGATCTTGACGAAACAGAAAGTGTTTCGCCAAAGATATGAACGACGAAAGGGGAGGGTTTCGTCGAAGGGTTACATGACGAAACAAGTAAGTTTCGTCGAGTTATATATCAACACAGTAACTCATTCTATGTTGTTAAAACTTAACCGAGATAATTAACTGCTGTTAGTTACTATGCATGACTTGTGTGATCATGAATATGTGCAACATGTTACTTGGTGTCCTTTGATGCATCATCCACTATGATTATACCTATACGTGAACAACATGAACGTACACTGATTATCGTATACATGCATACCCTAGGACGTGATTGATTTACTTGAGCGCATACTTAGCATACCGAGCAAACCAAGGTGAGTTCACACAGCCAAGGCATGGGGTTCCCAGGGTGGGAATGGGTTTGGATTATTTACTCGTATTTACCTAGCATATGGAACTTAGTTATATGATCCTCGGGTGAGGAAGGGTTATTGATAAGATACGACTAGACTAGTGATACTTATAGAACTGATCTTCGCACACACGCTGGGGTTGGCCGCGATAATATGACTAATCTTCGCACACATGCCTAGGAAGGCTGCGAACTATACCGTAAACTTCGCACATATGCCGGGTGGCCGCGATACGAATATACCTAGTCTAGAATACTTGGGAATTTTCCCTAATCTTCGCATACATGCCTATAGGGCCGCGATACGAACTAATATGACACATGACTTAATGAACGAACACAAGGCTTACTAAACTATTACCATTACTGAACTATTTACTGTGAACTCGCTCAACTAGTTGTTGACTCTCTGCTGCATGCCTTGCAGGACCTTAGGTACATATGGAGCTTGCACACGGAGGAGCAGGTCATTGTGGAGCTTGGATCGTGGATGTTATGTTAAACTTTATAACACTTGAACTTATTACATACATTGGGTTTTCATATTATGCTTCCGCTACTTAAACTATGTTTGGTTTGAACATCAATTGTATTTAATTGGGTTTTTACGAACTACTTCGATTATTATATACTATGTGCAATATGATTGATGGCTTGATCCTGGTCATGTCACGCCTCCAAGCGGTGATATTCCGCGGGTGGATTTTGGGGGTGTGACAGATTGGTATCAGAGCCATTGGTTATAGAGAACTTGGTTTTAATATGGGAAAAACGTTTTTATTAAAACCAGACTATAACCAGAACAGTGCTCTCAACGATCCACAACGACGCTTCGCTCCACGTGCAAGACTCAACATCCTAGGTAATAAGGTTTACGTTTATTGCCTACATGCTAGAATTACATAGAACTTTGCTTGTGGTATGCTTAGATTACATTACTTACTATTCGTTATTACATGAGAACACCTATGTGCTTACACTCTTCTGTCATCGTACTACTCGCGAACCATTCTCACTTACACTACTTTTACTATGAAGAACAATGGCTGGACGCATTAACATGACTCAAGCCCAGTTGACGGCTCTCATTGCTAAACAAGTAGCTGCGGCACTTGCAGCTGCACCAGCAGGTAGTATACCCTGCGGATGTGATTCACACTAGGACCTTTAGATCCTACATTAACTCTTGTGTTTAACTTTGTCCTATTCGTACACAATAGGTCAACACGCTCAGCAGCCCGTCTGCACTTTTAAGAACTTCATGGACTGTCGTCCAAGCACATTCAGTGGCACCGAGGGGGCAGTGGGACTCCTCCATTGATTTGAGAAGCTCGAGTCAGTATTCGAGATGTGTGAATGCCCTGAGGCTCGCAGGGTCAAGTACGCCACCGGTACTTTGGAAGGAATCGCGCTAACTTGGTGGAACGCGCAAGTACAGATCCTAGGGTTGGCAGCTGCTAACGCCACCCCTTGTAATGATTTCAAGGAATTGATCAAAAGGGAATACTGCACCCGGGAAGATATTTACAAGTTGGAAGATGAGTTCTACCATTTGAAAATGACTGGGTCAGAAATTGAAGCTTATACTAAAAGGTCAAACGAGCTGGCCGTGCTATGTCCAACTATGGTGGACCCTCCAATCAAGCGTATTGAGTTGTATCTCAAGGGGTTAGCGCCAGAAATTCAGAGCCATGTGACATCGGCTAATCTTGACAACATCCAGGCTATGCAACGCCTCACTCATCGCCTCACGGACCAGGCAGTGGAACAGAACAAGCTGCCAAAACGCATCAGTGCTACCACTACCGCTGTCACTACCTCTGCTACTCCCAGTGACAACAAGAGAAAATGGGACGGGGATTCCAGCAAGGGATCAGCTTCAGTTCAGTCACAGGTTCAGCAGCGAAAGACTGACAGTTATCAGAGTCCCAGTCAGCACTCTTCAGGCAGTCAGGGGCAGGGTGGATATCGGGGAATTCACCTATTGTGTAATAGGTGCAACAGACACCACAGCGGACGGTGTCGCAAGGAACGTTGTCAGAGATGTCTCAAGATAGGGCATGAAGCTAAAGACTGCAGGAGTTCGCGACCTGCAAATCAGAATCAGCAACACCCACCACCAGCTCCACAAAACCCGCAGCAGCAGCAACAGCGGGGCAACAAGGGATGTTTTCAGTGTGGGGCTGAAGGTCATTTCAAGCGTGATTGCCCCCAGTTAAACCAGAACCAGAATCGCAACAACAACAACAACCAAGGCAATGGTAACAATAACGGTGGGAACAACAACGGCAACGAAGCAAGGGGTCGTGTATTTGTGCTGGGGCAGGGAGAAGCGAGAAATGATCCCAACGTAGTCATGGGTAAGTTCCTTCTTGACGACTTTTACGTTACTGTATTGTTTGATTCGGGTGCGGATACAAGTTATGTGTCTTTGAAAGTTAGCTAAATGTTAAAACGTGCACCAACTCCGCTAAACACCAAACATGTCGTAGAGTTAGCTAATGGTAAAAGTCTAGAGGCCACACATATAGTTCAGGGTTGTAATCTTATCCTCGCTGGTCAGACTTTCTCCATCGACCTTATCCCTATAGTTCTGGGTAGTTTCGACATCGTCATCGGCATAGATTGGTTATCCAAGCAGCAAGCAGAGATCTTATGTAAGGAGAAGATCATTCGTATTCCTCGTTCTGGTAAGGAACCTCTCGAAGTTCAAGGCGACAAGAGTGGTGCTGTGGTTGGCATCATCTCCTTTCTCAAGGCTCAGAAATGTTTACGAAAAGGTCACACTGCCATTTTGACACTAGTTACTGATGCATCGACGAAAGAGAAAAGGATAGAGGATATTTCAGTTGTACGTGATTTTCCTCAAGTGTTTCCTGAAGATTTACCTGGTCTACCGCCTCATCGCCAGGTCGAGTTTCAAATCGAGCTCGCTCCAGGTGCAGCACCCATAGCTCGAGCACCGTATCGTTTAGCTCCAACTGAACTGGAAGAACTGTCAAAGCAGCTGCAAGAGCTCTTGGAAAAGGGCTTTATTCATCCAAGCTCTTCGCCTTGGGGAGCCCCAGTGTTATTCGTGAAAAAGAAGGACGGTACCTTCAGGCTGTGCATAGACTACCGGGAACTCAACAAGGTAACGGTGAAGAACCGTTATCCTCTTCCGCGCATAGACGACTTATTCGACCAGTTGCAAGGGTCGAGTTACTACTCCAAGATAGACTTGAGGTCAGGGTATCATCAGCTGAGAGTCCGGGATGAGGACGTCTCCAAAACCGCATTCAGAACTCGCTACGGTCACTACGAGTTTCTTGTTATGCCATTCGGGTTAACGAACGTGCCTTCCGTATTTATAGATTTGATGAACAGGGTGTGCAAGCCGTATCTAGACAAGTTCGTTATTGTCTTGATCGACGACATTCTGATCTACTCCAAGAGTCAGGAGGAACACGAGCAGCATTTACGATTGATCTTGGAACTGCTACGAAAGGAACAGTTGTACGCCAAGTTTTCAAAATGTGACTTCTGGCTTCCTGAAGTCCACTTTCTAGGCCATGTGGTAAACAAGGATGGGATTCATGTTGATCCATCCAAGGTAGATTCGATCAGAAATTGGCCTGCGCCTCACACTCCAACAGAAATACGCCAATTCTTGGGTTTGGCGGGTTACTACAGGCGATTTATCAAAGACTTCTCGAAGATCGCACAGCCGCTTACACTACTGACACAGAAGGGTGTCACCTACCGTTGGGGAGATTCCCAGGAAACCGCTTTCCAGTACTTAAAGGATAGGCTTTGCAGCGCACCTATTCTCTCATTGCCAGAGGGCACGGACGATTTTGTGGTTTATTGTGACGCGTCGATACTGTGACACCTGTGTCAATTCAACCATCAAACAAATACCAAATCAATGAAATATTTTGTTTCATACTTGGAATTTGTATAAATATGTGTATCGTTTGCACATATCAATTCTTGTTCGATTTCGGGCTTTAAATCGCTTTCTGGAAGGTTATACGCGATCTGATGCATAAATATAACCAGTTTAATGCAACAAACACTCTGGAACAGTGACATAGGCTTAACATACCTTAAATAACCTTTACATAACTTAGAAATAAGTTTTGGATGGTTTGGTATGCCGAAATCAATTTTATTCGCTTACATGGACTAAATTCGACAAACTACGAAAGTACGTCAATTTGTACTGTAACAGACCTTCCGGAACTTGATCATAAGTTAAATATGCCCTAAATATCCTTTACATAGCTTAGAAATAGGCTTTGAGGTATTTCGTGCGCAAAAATAAACTTTATGCCATTCAGGGACTAAAAGCGTCAAAAAGTGCATAAGTTTGCATTTTCGCGCATATCTTACGTTCTTTTCATTCGTTTTTATCGTTAAAGTCAAACTGCGTTTGACTTTCTGCTTTGACCAGTTTATGGTCAACGCGAAGTTCATTTGAACTTCATAACGTGAGCGTAATCACGATGGTTATAGTCCCTAGTAACTATACCTACTGATTACCACGTTATCTAGGCTCAGTGACGAGTCGTAGTTTCGGCCAAAATGCGTTTTATCGCGTATTTTGTAACCAAACTACTCTAGGGTATTAAAACCGTTTGTTTTAATACCAAACCTATTTTCTAACTTTACTAAACATGTTCTAGCATGTTTAGCTCGTCGCTTTTAGATTTTTGCTTGTTTAGGGTCGTAAAGGTAAGCGATCTAATCAATCGCTTATGCTTACGAACCCGACCCATTTGGTCGATCTTTAGGATCCGACCAAACACTTTAGGTGACCATAGTTATATAGGGAATAACCTTCCGAGGTTATACCTTATGGTCACTTCGTTTAAGTAGTTGTATGATAGGTAGTTTATATGCCTTAGGTAAATTACCAAAATGCCCTTTTTGCGCCAAAATTCATTTTAAGCCTATGTAACGTAATTTTTGACATCTAAATTTATTTAACAACAATATTAAACATGTTAAGGCATATCTTGCTTGTCATAGGACTAGTTAGGCGTTCCGAACGCGTTTTACGCAAACGACGCGTTAAAGTGGCGTAAGCTACCTAAACGGGTCGTAATGGGTCAAAAGCACTTAGGATAGGTTTCGTTTTAGTACATAGGCTTTGTTAAACCATATTACATAAGTTCCCATACATATTTGGTTTACGAACCCTTGTACTACCCGATCCTCCGATAGGTCCATTTATTAATGTAGATACCTATATAGGTGTCGTTTGATTCCGTGATCTTCTAGCTTTGCTTGGTGGTTATCCTAGGACTTCTAAGCAACCTCAAGTGAGTACATAGACCCCTCTTTTACTGTTTTCCAAACATTTTGGGGTGAAACACATGTGCCTACTTGTTACTTTCATGATTTCATGCTTTTATATCATATACTTGCTATGTTCATTAGTACACTATTAGTACATGATTTCATTGTGTTTTTGCTATGTATGTTTACTTAGCATACTTAGTACATCGTTTTACATGACATTTTATGCTATGTATGTTTATCATACTTAGTACATTTTACATCACATGCTATGTATGCCCATTGTGTGCATATTTAGTACATCGTTTTACAAGACATTTTATACTTTGTATCATGCTATGTATGTCCACCCGTCGCATACTTAGTACATTGTTTGTGCATTCTTACCTATGGTTTGGTTGTTACATATTTCACTTGCCATACATGAAATTTTGTTTACACATTACTTGATTGACATTTGACAATGGTTTAGACGTGGGCAATTTACATTGGCGGTTTATGTGGGTAAGTGATTTGAGTAACGAGACGTGTGTAATGTGATACAAGCATGGTGGATACGCCGCTGGTACTTCCTATATATAAGTGCTTGTATTATATTACATGGCGTAGCGTTATTTAAATCATTC
Organism: Helianthus annuus; assembly: GCF_002127325.2. Taxonomy (NCBI): domain Eukaryota; kingdom Viridiplantae; phylum Streptophyta; class Magnoliopsida; order Asterales; family Asteraceae; genus Helianthus; species Helianthus annuus. The sequence goes on from NC_035437.2 coordinate 58,311,950, forward strand.
ATTTGGATTTATACATTGTTACACAAATAACATATTTTTCACAAGACATTGTTTTACAAAACAGTTTGTTTTATACAAACTCATTTTTCACTTGGTTATTCATTTAACCATCATTCTTTTAACTATACATATCTATCATCGATTTTCAAACATTTTATAAAAGCAAACACTTAAACTGGATTCATGACAAGTTTTTGGTTAAACATTTTCTTAAACCTAAGTCATGAATCCTGTTTTTCATAAAACCTATGTACTCGCCAGCATTTTTATGCTGATGTATTTTCACATGTGTTTCAAGTACAATAGTTGATGATGTTTGATGATGATATTGATGCATGCTCACATAGGATTGGACGAGGCCTTAGTGACATTAAAAGATGCAAGACTAGTTAATTTTTGTTATGTTTCTTTATTGTTAAGACATTGTAACTCATTTAATTCAATAAAACGAAATTTGTTTAATCCATGGTTGTGAAACAATGATTCTGTTACAACACTCCCTGACGTTTCCGCCACGTTTTGTTGTTTTACGTGGTCGGGGTGTGACAGAAAAGTTGGTATCAGAGCCAATGGTTATAGAGAATTAGGTTATTAGTAATGCTTTGACCTAGACTATAACCTTCCTAGGACCCTAACGCGAGTTTACTCGCATTTAGTCATAAAACAATACCGTCACTTATCCTTAGGTGACAACCACAACAAGAACATAAATTTGATCTGCTTTGAAAACTAATCATCTGTTCTAGGATGATTGATTACTAGGTTTTGAACCCTTTGTTATAAGGTTTCGAACCCTTTAAGTTTTCAAAATTCCGTCAAAGTTTGGGTCTTAATAATGTGAACACGTGCAAACTGGAAGAGTGGATGCCTGTACCCTGAGTTTTCTGTCTAAGGCTAGAGTGTTCGTACAAATCCGCAGTATCGGACCAGTCACCCTTACCTGGGAACTCTTGGGGTGAGTGTCCACTTATAGGCGAGCATGTCTTCGCGATACATTATGGGGACCTATTTACTTTGATTCAGCCTTTGTGTGTCGTTTGTTTGCTTCGTGGTTCAAACAAATGACCATCACCCATGCTTTTGGTCGGTAATTTCCTATTCTTACCCAATGCCATTTCACTTGTTTCTCTCTCTTGTTTCCCTTTTAGAATGCCTCCACGACGCGACAATCAGATACCTAATGAAGAACTAGCAGCTATCATTACGCAGCAAATGACTGCTGCAATCCCGAACATCGTTGCTCAATGCAACCAAGCTCTCAACAACAATAATGCCCCTTGCAACTTCAAGACGTTCAACTCAGCTAAGCCATCAAAGTTTTCTGGGACTCAAGGAGCGACTGCACTTCTACAATGGTTCGAAAGTCTAGAGAGCACCTTCAGACATGTTCAATGCCCAAACGAGCGAAAGGTAGACTTCGCTTCTAGTGTCTTTGAGAAGCGAGCTTTGACGTGGTGGAACGGTGTGATGAGAGATAGGGGTGCTGATGTGGCACTGGCTCAAAATGGGAAGAGCTTCGAGCTCTGATGATGAAGGAATTCTGTCCTCGTCATGAGATCAGGGTCTTGGAAAGGGAATTCGACGATCTTAAGCAAGATAGTTGTGAGCATCGAGCCTACACGGATCGTTATGAGGAGCTGAGCCTGTTGTATCCTTCCATGGTTACGCCTTTAGATAAGGCGATCGAGAAATACATTGATGGTCTCCCTGACTCAGTTCAGGACATTGTTACTGGTAGTAATCCTACCACAGTTAGACAGGCCATTGAATTATCTGCTACCCTAACCGAATCTCAGATCAGAAAGCGCAAACTTTTCCGGAAAGGTGACAAGAAACAAGCAGCTAATGTTCAGGAGGAAACCAAGGAAAGCGAAACCGAACCTTCTAAGAAGCGTAAGGCTTCGCATAATTGTGCAATTGCTGCACAACCCAACCAAAACACCCTCAACCAACCAGCTCAACCTCCTACAAGGAAACCTTATGCAGGTACTGCACCGATGTCACACCCTGGCTTTGCGGAAGCGTGGTTAATTTTTGGTGTGACTTCTCAATACCATAGCTTAATCATAACAAAGCTATATGAATTAAAAACATGCAAGATCATCCATTAAGTTTTGAAAACCAAATACAATACCATTGTTTTAACGGGAATACGCCCTAACAACCACAACCTTGTTCAACAACATTACAAACTTAAGTATAGCATAAACACAGTTTAAGGACTGTGACTTGTCCAGGAAAGAGTCACATTCCCTAAACCGTGGATGACCTCGGAAACTAGTGCAGCGGGAAAACGTGCCATACCGTGCCAGATCTTTTAATTCCCTGAAATACATGTAAGTTGAAAAATCAACAATAATGTTGAGCGAGTTCATGTGTTTAGTATGTGCGCGAGAGTAAACCTTTTTAATCATTGCAAGTGTGAATATTTTGTAAACTCTGGTATGAAAGCAAATAAGGAAACATATCAGTTAATGTGTAACCACATGGTCCAACCTGCAGGCGCATGGGAGGGGATAGGACAAGGTCACCACATGGTCCAACCTGCGGGCGCATGGGTGGTGTTATGACAAGATCACCACATGGTCCAACCTGCGGGCGCATGGGTGGGGTTACGACAAGGTCACCACATGGTCCAACCTTAGGGCGCATGGGTGGGGTTTGTTATGCTCAAATAGGCCTATCACTTGTATCCCTCGATCGTACTACGAGGACTAATGTTCTTAAGGTTTCACCTACCCAAATCACATAATCTAACAGTTCCTTCCTTAGCTGACCATACCATGTAAGAAATATTCGTAATCATAGTAACATGTATTTCACCCCCGCAGTTTAGAAAACTGAAAACAGTTAAGAGAAAAGGGGGACATGAACTCACAGTCGGTGCGTCCCTACCAAGTACTCCAAATCGGGCAGCTGTGCAACGACCTACATGTGCTAATTTCTATTAGACGGATGGCCGTGCCTTAGCTTTATAGTTTAAGTTTTTGGGAAATAGTTAGACAACTATTTCGTGTTTATACTTTGCATGTACTTGGTAATTAATCTCCTTCCCAAGGATGGGGGATTTAATACATGGGTGTTCGAATTACGCCATTAAGTCTCACTTAATATATTCATTTCCAATTCCAAAATATAAATATTTTTCTCAAAAATATTATATTTTCATTTCACATAATATTCCCCAAAAATAATACGTTGATAAAATATACGTTCATAATTATTTCCGTATAATGCGTAAGTTACGTTTTAGCGATCGTGTGGTAATAATAATTACCGTTGTAACTTATATGTTTATCGTGAAAGCGTTCGTATTATTTTGGATTCGTCAACGTTTGTAAATATTATTTTTACCCTAAAAATAATATTTGTGTATTTTTCACAAAATAATCATAACAGTGTCGTGAAAATATATTTACCAAATGTATATTTATCACGTTTAGTTTTGTGAAAATCCCACCTCCGAATATTTTAAATAAAGTCGTGGCGAAATACATTTTGAAAACATGTCAAAATAATTCTAACACTTGTAAATAATTCTAAATGTTAGGTTTTAGAAAAATTTCGCCAGAGTTTCCCTTGTAACTGGAGGTGGCCACGCTTTCAAGCGTATCATTTTCTTTTACAAAATCATTTCAACAACTTCTTTAATCACTCAACAATTTCCGACACATCAAACTAGTCGACAAGTATGTAAATCGCATAATCACATGAACTTGTAGTTTTTCCGAAACTATAGTGTAAATCCCATTATATTTTGTGGATCTTTATATAAAGTAGCTTAATCTCGTAAAAACCTCGTTTTTAGAATAAATCCATCTTTACAACTTCCCGTCACCTTTTACAAAAACGGTTATTTTGTCGGATCTTCTCATTTCACAAGTGTTTATACACTTGTGGTTTATAAAAAATCATACTTTTTAGTGTAATATCCGTCTTTTAGAAGACATGATTTTCTTGACGCTTGGTTCTATGAAAATACCATTTGTACATACGTAGATCCGCTCGTTTTAAACACTATTTTACAAGTAAAAATGCTTTTACACAAGTTCATGTTTCTCGTGTGGTAGAGTTTCACCTTTTAACCCTTGTACCATTCAAAACAAGCTTATGTCAAGTTCCATGATCTTAATCAAACCGGGTTAAATGGTGATCCGAGCTACCATAACATAGATCGGGCCTAAATAATCACAACTTTCAAGTACTACAACTTTTACACAACTTATGTGTTATTAACCAACAATATTCATGTTTTTATTAGACTTTTGTGCTTCAAAATGTAAGTTTCCGCATTTTAACCGTTACATATCGTATTAACCACCTTAGATTAGTTCGAGTATGAGTTTTAAGTGTTATACCTCTAGCTCGGGGCTAGGGAAGAATCTATGCGAAGAAGAGGTGGATAAAAGCAAAGTAGAGAGGTCCTTCGCCTTCCGTTTGCTCCAAGACTCCTAATGCGTGATCCTTGAAGCTTGTAGATGATTGGAATGTGAAGAACAAAATCGAAAAATGGATGTAGAGGGGGAAGGGGGTTCGGCTGTGAGCTATGGGGAGCAAGGGAGAGAGTTTTGTGTTGTGAAACTTGGAGTGAATGATCTTGTGTGTTAAGTTGATTACTTATAGACTTAAGCAAGTTCTTGATCCAATGGTTTTAATGTTCCCTAGATATTAAACATAATAGAATAAAATAATCAAAGGTTGTACAAGTCTTGTCCTCTTGGTTTGGGCCGATTTCCAATGGGGGGGGGTACTAGTTCGATTTCAACTAGTTAGTTAAGTACTAGTTAGGTTAAACCAAGTTAGTTTAGAGATTAACTCGGTTAGTGGTGTGATGTGTTCTAATGCGGGTGTTAGGGTATTCAGAGACCCTAACTGGCTCAGAAAAATATAAATAATGTATTTGACAATATTTTCATGTTCCGGGTAAAGTCCGGTTGTTCGGTTGGATAGTAATCCGTTAAAGCGCTTAATGAAGCTTTTAAGTGTCGTAAATAACGTTTTTAGTGACACAACTTATTCCCCAAAGTGTCAGGAATATTTTCCTCATGTTTTGGCACTTTACTAGTTAGCCAGAAGCTGATATGTTAACTAAAGTGCTGTGTTTTGTGCTTAGAGTACGTTTTAGGCACATCCAGTCATTATATTTTATTCTTAGAGACGCAGTTCTACAACCCTTGTATCCCTACACTCACTATGGGTGTAGTAAAATATTTCTGGCTCATACGGGCCTTAGAGGCAGTGTCTGCCTGAAGCTGGCTTTACCAGCATGTTCAATAGGTTATCCGTTCAAATGCTACTGTGCTTTTGTGCATCATGTTTGTCACTAGAGTTCAGTATGTAAATAATGTAGTGACAGAAATCAAAGTATGATGCAGGAATATACAAGTATTAGAAATCAAGTAGCAGTTCATCAGCAATTTCAGTTAAGCACAGTAATTAAGCAGTAATTAATTATTAATTAAATAGTACGGATACCTGGTTTAGTGAGGGTTGTCACATTTTCCCCCCGTTAAAGAAATTTCGTCCCAAAATTTTAAGTTCTGCTGGTAGAAGCAGGGTTGTTAGGAAATAAGTGGGGGTATTTCTCTTTCATTCGGTCCTCACGCTCCCAGGTGAATTCAGGACCATGTCTAGCATTCCAACGAACTTTGACAAGCTTGACACTGCTCCGGCGGGTCTTGTTCACTTTCCAATCCGTGACTTCAATGGTTTCTTCAACGAAATGGAGCGTGTCGTCAACAAGAATTTCGTCGGTGGGAATGGCAACGGTGACTTGAGTTGGACTCCTCTTCAGATTGGATACATGGAATGTACCGTGAACTCCATTCAGTTCAGCAGGTAGGTTCAACTTGTATGCTACTAACCCGATTCTTTCCAAGATCTTGAACGGTCCAATATACCTCGGATTCAACTTTCCAAGTTTCTCAAAGCGTGCCACACCCTTCCAGGGTGATACCTTCAACAAAACCATATCTCCTACCTCAAACTCTAGAGGTTTCCTACTTCGATCTGCGTAGGCTTTCTGCCGGTCACGAGCCGCACTGATGCGATCTCGTATCTGTGCAATCTTGTCGGTGGTTTCCTGGACTACATCAGGACCAACCAACTGTCTATCACCGGCGTCAGACCAACAGAGCGGTGATCTGCATTTGCGCCCATATAAAGTTTCGAAAGGCGCGGCACCAATACTGGTGTGGTAGCTGTTGCTGTATGAAAATTCAACCAGAGGCAAATGCTTATCCCAGCTACCGCCCAAATCCATCACACATGCTCTCAGCATATTTTCCAAACTCTGTATCGTCCGCTCGCTTTGACCGTCGGTCTGCGGGTGAAAAGTAGTGTTCAGATTCAACTTTGAGCCAAAAGCTTCATGGAAGGATTGCCATATCCTCGATACGAACCTTCCGTCTCTATCGGAGATGATTGAGAGAGGTACTCCATGGCGTGTAACAATCTCTCTCATGTAAATTTCGGCCAGTTTGCTCGTATTATCCTTTTCTCGGATAGGGAAGAAGTGTGCTGACTTCGTTAATCGATCCACCACCACCCAAATGGTGTCGTGGCCTCTTGGCGTTCTTGGCAATTTCGTAATAAAATCCATGGAGATTTGTTCCCACTTCCACTTGGGAATCTCTGGTTGTTGCAGAAGTCCCGAAGGCTTCTGGTATTCCGCTTTAACCTTAGCGCAGGTTAAACATTTGCTCACATAAACAGCAACATCGCCTTTCACCCTAGGCCACCAATAATAATCCTTAAGATCCTGGTACATCTTATCCGCTCCAGGGTGGATGGAGTACCGCGACTTGTGAGCTTCATCGAAAATAACCTTTCTTAAACCTCTAAACAAAGGAACCCAAATCCTTTTCTCAAAACACAACGTTCCTTCCTTGTTTGGTATCAATAACTTCCCCATCCCACGGAGATACTCTTCTTCAAGGTTTCTCTCCTTGAGAGCTTCTCTCTGCGCGGCACGAATGCGCAGAGGAAAATCGGTTCGTATAGCCATTTCCAAAGCCCTAACCCTTATGGGCTTGATTCTCTCTTTTCGACTTAGGGCATCGGCGACCACATTCACCTTCCCTGGATGATACTTTATCTCATAGTCGTAATCATTCAACAGCTCTACCCATCGTCTTTGCCTCATATTCAACTCCTTCTGGTTGAATATGTGCTGGAGGCTCTTGTGATCTGTGAAGTTTATGCACTTCGTACCATAAAGGTAGTGTCTCCAGATCTTTAAAGTAAAAACCACTGCGCCGGGTTCCAAATCGTGTGTGGTATAGTTCTCTTCATGTACCTTCAGTTGGCGTGATGCGTAGGCAATAACTTTTTGGCGTTGCATCAACACACAACCCAATCCTTGACGCGATGCGTCGCAGTATACCACAAAATCATCTGTACCCTCTGGTAGTGCTAAGATTGGCGCATTGCAAAGCTTATTTTTCAATATCTGGAACGCTTCTTCCTGTTTGATTCCTCAATCAAACTTCTTATCCTTCTGTGTGAGGAGCGTTAATGGTTGAGCGATCTTTGAAAAATTCTCAATGAATCTTCGGTAATAGCCAGCCAACCCAAGAATTGCCGAATCTCGGTTGGCGTCTTTGGCGTCTCCCAATCCTTGATCGCCTTGATCTTTGTGGGATCAACATGTATTCCTTCTCCATTCACCATGTGCCCAAGGAATTGCACTTCTCTTAGCCAAAACTCGCACTTTGAGAATTTGGCATACAGGTGTTCCTTCTTTAGCAGCTCCAGAATGGCTCTTAAATGTTGTTCGTGCTCAGCCTTCGTCTTTGAGTAAATCAAAATATCATCGATGAATACAATCACGAACTTATCCAAATACGGCTTACAACTCGATTCATCAAATCCATGAACATTGCAGGTGCGTTTGCCAAACCAAACGGCATAACGAGAAACTCGTAGTGTCCATATGGAGTTCTGAAGGCTGTCTTCGGGATACTCTCCTCTTGTATCCTTAACTGATGGTATCCAGATCGGAGATCGATCTTTGAATAGAAGCTTGAACCTTGCAGTTGATCAAACAGATCATCAATTCTTGGCAGAGGATACCTATTCTTGATCGTCAGCTTGTTCAACTCTCTGTAGTCAATGCACATCCGAAAACTACCGTCCTTCTTCTTGACGAACAAAACTGGAGCTCCCCAAGGCGAGAAGCTCGGTCGGATAAATCCCTTGTCTAACAACTCTTGAAGTTGCGTCGACAGTTCCTGCATTTCAGACGGAGCAAGTCTGTAAGGTGCCTTAGCCACAGGCGCGGCGCTTGGAACTAAGTCAATGCGGAACTCCACTTGCCTTTGAGGCGGCAAGCCAGGCAAATCTTCTGGGAAGACTTCTGGGTACTCCCTCACGACAGGGATGTCTTCGGGTTTTGGTTATTCGGCTTCTTTTTCCACGACGTGAGCCAAGAATGCAACACATCCTTTGTGCGAAAATTTTTGTGTCTTCTTTGCCTGATAACCCGTAGGAGCGTACCCTGCTCCATGAATCACAATCATTTCTCCGTTCGTTGTCGGGGTGCGGATGACAATCTCCGCTGGGTTGTTCGACAACCAGTCCATCCCAATTATCACATCGAAGCTTCCGTCAGGCTTGTTCTATCGAGAACTGGGTGTCTAGGTTACTTACTACTAAAACAACTATATTTACTGAAGCTAAAATTTGACAATACTGTCAAATAGAGCGTAACATTGACTATTATGAGACGTACCGATATCCACGCTTGGATTCTATCCCCGCTGTTGAGCTTTCATCCACGTGCCTGAGTGTTCTTAGGGCAATACTTCCTGAAATGCCCCACATCACCGCAATTAAAACATGCTTGGCCACAGCCTTGATCGTCACCATCCCTGCCTTGATAGTTGTTGTCGTTGTTATTTCCTCCGCGATTTCCGTTACCATCTTGACCTCTATTTCCAGGTTCAGTACCTTGCCGACATGTTTCCTTGACATGTCCCACCTTGCCACAGTTACCACATTTTCCATATCTACACCGCCCGTTGTGGTGACGTCGACAGTTGTCGCACTTTGGTAGGATACCCGTGTACTCTTTTCTCTTTTTGGCCTTGTCGTCGCTACTCGACTGGGTACCCTGTTTGAAATTCGCCAACTTCCTCTTGTTGTCCCCAGATGACTCTACATGAGTCTCCTTCTTCTCCTCAGAGGCTGAAAATTTGTTCATCCTGATTGCCTCTTCCGTCAGGGCTACACTTAGATTGATGGCCTCAGAGATTGTGGCAGGCTTTGATGCCGTTACCATGCTCATGATTTGGGGTGCCAATCCCCAAATGAAACGCTCAATCCTTTTAAACTCCGGATCTACCATATAAGGAACGATACGCGATAGAACTTGGAACTTCTCCACATACTCAGCTATTTTTGGACCTTCCATCTTCAAGTTCCAGAACTCAGTTTCTACCTTTTGGCCTTCTGTTCTCGAACAGTACTTTTTATGCATTAGCTCTTTCAGCTCGTCCCACGATAGAGCATACGCAGCAGCCTCGCCCATTGTCTGAACCTGAAGTTTCCACCATGACAGAGCCTCATCTCGGAACAGCCCGGAAATGTACGCGACCTGATCTCTTGGGGCGCATTTGCTTACACGCAAAACAGTGTCCGTCTTCTCAATCCAGCGTACGAAGGCTACGGCACCCCCAGTGCCGTCGAAATGTAGGGGCTGGCAGCCTAAGAACTTCTTGTAGGTGCAGCCGTTGGGTGGGTTATTTCCTGAGGTACCTCCGTTGCGCTCGGAGTGATGGGCCTCGTATTGTGCGATGACTGCAGCAATGATTCCCTGAAGTTCCGCCTCATTGGTGGGTATGCGTACATCCCGTCTTGGAGGCATCTTCCTATGATGATCGTACGGGTTAGGTCATAGTAAGTAAAGTGTACGTAAGTATACAACAATATCAACACATAACATCCCATGTGATAAACAAATCAATCACATAACATCTCATGTTATAGAACATAAACAATAGATTACTACGATTGCATTGCCACGAATCAAGACCAGAATGTAAGGTTTACAGGTACCCAACTGTATCATACAACATCAATGACTTAGTAGGTAACGACCCTAGGCAAGTCATGCGATCGCTGGACATGTTCAGGAATCTCCGATTCGTCCATTTTCAAATTCCAGGACTCCATCTCAAGCTTCTGTTATTCCAGTCTTAGAACCATATTTCTCCTTAATCATTTCCTTGAGCTCTTCCCGGCTCAGTGCATAGGTAGCATCTGTACCAAGGGTCTGAATCTGAAGATCCTATCATGAGAGTGTGCCATCTGGAAATGACCCCGAGGTAAAGGTAACACTCTGTTGGGGTGAACAGTTAGTCATTCTTAGAATGGAGACAATCTTTTCGGACCAACGAACATTTGCAATGGCGCTTACTGTCTCGTCGAAGTTCAAAGGCTTGCAGTTCAGGAACTGCTTATAGGTGCGGTCTGTTTGGGGGGGGGGGGTTATTCCCCGTAGTGCCATTGCTGCGCTTAGTGCGGAGTGCTTCATGACATGCATTTGCCTGTGAGATGCGTTTTTGTAGCTCGGCTTCTATCCTTGGCAACATACTGGTGTTTGTGTCATGCCTGGGTGGCATTTTCTTCTGCCGAAATGGCATGAAGTGGGTTAGACAACTTCCCAATTGTCTATGAGATACATAGCACCATAAGCCATCATGTACTCACCTAATTTCATACGTAAATATACTCAATGTATGGGTGGGGAAATAAATTACTGAGCCTTCACATAGGCTTGCCAATTTGGCTTGTTGCTTGAAATAGAATGAACTCGAAGCTTCGTCGCCTTGGTCACTCGTGTTCGAATTATTTCTTGCCACATTGGTTTTCATCAGCTTGACCCGCAGAGTCCACCAGGATTTCTGTGCACTACAAGTCGTTATTACGTGGGCCCCCGTAATAATAAATTGTCTTGCACAGTTACCCCAAATTTTCTCTCGTCCAAGCAGATGATCAATCAAGGAGCAACAGCAGGTGCATTGGCATGAACAGGGTCATGCTCTAATGCGGTGTTAGGAGCGACGCCTGGCTCAGGGGCCACGGCTGGCTCCGGATCAACAAACTCCATCTCAAAATCAGCTGGATCAACCATCACAGGGGGTTACAGGATCCTCCAAGGGCTGGCCTAAGCGTATGAACTCAAGGTCATGGTCTGGATCAAAACCAGATGGAAGAACAGGATCACCCTCAACACTGTGATCAAACTCAAAGCTATGTGCGGGAACCGGTGCAGCCGATGATGCCGTATCAGGGTCGGCATTGTGTAAATGGTGCTGCACTCCCTGTATATGTGAAAATGCAGATGTCGGCAACTCAAATGAGTCTGGGACAGGGGAATGGGCATGAGTTTCCCCTGCAGGAGCGTCCGCAAGCAGTAGGCTAATACCAGCAGCAATTGGGCCTCGCCCTCGAATGGGTCCTCCTCTAGTAGATCGTTATCGTCGTCAGAGACCATGTCGGGGGCATATCAACAATGGGATAAGCGGCAAGGGGGCACAGGAGCAGGGATCACCGCGAGTGGCAAATTCCCAACAAGATGGCCATCAGTAGGCTCTGCTACGACATCAGGCAGCGCAAAGGGCTGAATGTCGTCATTGTCTGTGCCGGTAGTATCGGAAATGTGCACCTCGTGCTCCGATGAACTATGTCGTCTGATGCTATGGCCATGGGATTCGTAGTGTCCATCTTTCTTGTACATGATGAAAGCATGACGTTTGTAACATAAACACATATACGTATAACAATCAATCATATCAACATATAAACATGTTAGTCAGCAATAAGCATTCAAATAATTCTCCTAGTCCCACTAGCCTCCCAGCCTCTCAGACTGCTCTTCCTAGTCCCACTAGCCAAATTCTTCCAGCCTCTCAGACTGCTCTTCCTAGTCCCACTAGCCAAATTCTCCCAGCCTCTCAGGCTGCTCTTCCTAGTCCCACTAGCCAAATTCCTCCCAGCCTCTCAGACTGTTCTTCCTAGTCCCACTAGCCAAATTCCTCCCAGCCTCCAAGGCTACTCTATCATCTACCTCGACCTCCTAGATCGAGCCTCGGCCTCCATGACCGAGCCTCAGCCTCCATGACTGAGCCTACTCTTCCTAGTCTCACTAGCCATCTACCTCGATCTCTAAGATCGAGCCTCGGCCTCCAAGACCGAGCCTCAGCCTCCAAGACTGAGCCTAAAATAATAAAATGTGCTCAACATGTGTTTGTAAAAACGTTTTGGATCTGGACTTAAGTGGTATGCAGTAAAAATGTTTTCGTGAGAGCCCTAGTGATCATAGTCTAGACTCGAAAAAGAATCCTAGTTCGCTATGATCAGAGCTCTGATACCAAGCTGTCACACCCTGGCTTTGCGGAAGCGTGGTTAATTTTTGGTGTGACTTCTCAATACCATAGCTTAATCATAACAAAGCTATATGAATTAAAAACATGCAAGATCATCCATTAAGTTTTGAAAACCAAATACAATACCATTGTTTTAACGGGAATACGCCCTAACAACCACAACCTTGTTCAACAACATTACAAACTTAAGTAAAGCATAAACACAGTTTAAGGACTATGACTTGTCCAGGAAAGAGTCACATTCCCTAAACCCTGGATGACCTCGGAAACTAGTGCAGCGGGAAAACGTGCCATACCGTGCCAGATCTTTTAATTCCCTGAAATACATGTAAGTTGAAAAATCAACAATAATGTTGAGCGAGTTCATGTGTTTAGTATGTAAGCGCGAGTAAACCTTTATAATCACTGCAAGTGTGAATATTTTGTAAGCTCTGGTATGAAAGCAAATAAGGAAACATATCAGTTAATGTGTAACCACATGGTCCAACCTGCGGGCGCATGGGAGGGGATAGGACAAGGTCACCACATGGTCCAACCTGCGGGCGCATCGGTGGTGTTATGACAAGATCACCACATGGTCCAACCTGCGGGCGCATGGGTGGGGTTACGACAAGGTCACCACATGGTCCAACCTGCGGGCGCATGGGTGGTGTTAAGACAAAGTCACCACATGGTCCAACCTTAGGGCGCATGGGTGGGGTTTGTTATGCTCAAATAGGCCTATCACTTGTATCCCTCGATCGTACTACGAGGACTAATGTTCTTAAGGTTTCACCTACCCAAATCACATAATCTAACAGTTCCTTCCTTAGCTGACCATACCATGTAAGAAATATTCGTAATCATAGTAACATGTATTTCACCCCCGCAGTTTAGAAAACTGAAAACAGTTAAGAGAAAAGGGGGACATGAACTCACAGTCGGTGCGTCTCTACCAAGTACTCCAAATCGGGCAGCTGTGCAACGACATACATGTGCTAATTTCTATTAGACGGATGGCCGTGCCTTAGCTTTATAGTTTAAGTTTTTGGGAAATAGTTAGACAACTATTTCGTGTTTATACTTTGCATGTACTTGGTAATTAATCTCCTTCCCAAGGATGGGGGATTTAATACATGGGTGTTCGAATTACACCATTAAGTCTCACTTAATATATTCATTTCCAATTCCAAAATATAAATATTTTTCTCAAAAATATTATATTTTCATTTCACATAATATTCCCCAAAAATAATACGTTGATAAAATATGCGTTCATAATTATTTCCGTATAATGCGTAAGTTACGTTTTAGCGATCGTGTGGTAATAATAATTACCGTTGTAACTTATATGTTTATCGTGAAAGTGTTCGTATTATTTTGGATTCGTCAACGTTTGTAAATATTATTTTTACCCTAAAAATAATATTTGTGTATTTTTCACAAAATAATCATAACAGTGTCGTGAAAATATATTTACCAAATGTATATTTATCACGTTTAGTTTTGTGAAAATCCCACCTCCGAATATTTGTAAATAAAGTCGTGGCGAAATACATTTTGAAAACATGTCAAAATAATTCTAACACTTGTAAATAATTCTAAGTGTTAGGTTTTAGAAAAATTTCGCCAGAGTTTCCCTTGTAACTGGAGGTGGCCACGCTTTCAAGCGTATCATTTTCTTTTACAAAATCATTTCAACAACTTCTTTATTCACTCAACAATTTCCGACACATCAAACTAGTCGACAAGTATGTAAATCGCATAATCACATGAACTTGTAGTTTTTCCGAAACTATAGTGTAAATCCCATTATATTTTGTTTTGTGGATCTTTATATAAAGTAGCTTAATCTCGTAAATACCTCGTTTTTAGAATAAATCCATCTTTACAACTTCCCGTCACCTTTTACAAAAACCGTTATTTTGTCGGATCTTCTCATTTCACAAGTGTTTATACACTTGTGGTTTATAAAAAATCATACTTTTTAGTGTAATATCCGTCTTTTAGAAGACATGATTTTCTTGACGCTTTGTTCTATGAAAATACCATTTGTACATACGTAGTTCCGCTCGTTTTAAACACTATTTTACAAGTAAAAATGCTTTTACACAAGTTCATGTTTCTCGTGTGGTAGAGTTTCACCTTTTAACCCTTGTACCATTCAAAACAAGCTTATGTCAAGTTCCATGATCTTAATCAAACCGGGTTAAATGGTGATCCGAACTACCATAACATAGATCGGGCCTAAATAATCACAACTTTCAAGTACTACAACTTTTACACAACTTATGTGTTATTAACCAACAATATTCATGTTTTTAGTAGACTTTTGTGCTTCAAAATGTAAGTTTCCGCATTTTAACCGTTACATATCGTATTAACCACCTTAGATTAGTTCGAGTATGAGTTTTAAGTGTTATACCTCTAGCTCGGGGCTAGGGAAGAATCTATGCGAAGAAGAGGTGGATAAAAGCAAAGTAGAGAGGTCCTTCGCCTTCCGTTTGCTCCAAGACTCCTAATGCGTGATCCTTGAAGCTTGTAGATGATTGGAATGTGAAGAACAAAATCGAAAAATGGATGTAGAGGGGGAAGGGGGTTCGGCCGTGAGCTATGGGGAGCAAGGGAGAGAGTTTTGTGTTGTGAAACTTGGAGTGAATGATCTTGTGTGTTAAGTTGATTACTTATAGACTTAAGAAAGTTCTTGATCCAATGGTTTTAATGTTCCCTAGATATTAAACATAATAGAATAAAATAATCAAAGGTTATACAAGTCTTGTCCTCTTGGTTTGGGCCGATTTCCAATGGGGGGGGGGTACTAGTTCGATTTCAACTAGTTAGTTAAGTACTAGTTAGGTTAAACCAAGTTAGTTTAGAGATTAACTCGGTTAGTGGTGTGATGTGTTCTAATGCGGGTGTTAGGGTATTCAGAGACCCTGACTGGCTCAGAAAAATATAAATAATGTATTTGACAATATTTTCATGTTCCGGGTAAAGTGCGGTTGTTCGGTTGGATAGTAATCCGTTAAAGCGCTTAATGAAGCTTTTAAGTGTCGTAAATAACATTTTTAGTGACACAACTTATTCCCCAAAGTGTCAGGAATATTTTCCTCATGTTTTGGCACTTTACTAGTTAGCCAGAAGCTGATATGTTAACTAAAGTTTTGTGTTTTGTGCTTAGAGTACGTTTTTGGCACATCCAGTCATTATATTTTATTCTTAGAGACGCAGTTCTACAACCCTTGTATCCCTACACTCACTATGGGTGTAGTAAAATATTTCTGGCTCATACGGGCCTTAGAGGCAGTGTCTGCCTGAAGCTGGCTTTACCAGCATGTTCAATAGGTTATCCGTTCAAATGCTACTGTGCTTTTGTGCATCATGTTTGTCACTAGAGTTCAGTATGTAAATAATGTAGTGACGGAAATCAAAGTATGATGCAGGAATATACAAGTATTAGAAATCTAGTAGCAGTTCATCAGCAATTTCAGTTAAGCACAGTAATTAAGCAGTAATTAATTATTAATTAAATAGTACGGATACCTGGTTTAGTGAGGGTTGTCACAACCGATATGCAACAAATGTAATGCACACCACTTAGCTCATCTACAGTGTCGTTTGTGTGCATCATGTGGGCGACTCGGTCACCTGGCAAATGCTTGTCGATTTACCCCAAAACAAGGTGGTCCAAACCAACCTCAAGTAAATCCTGCTCAAGCTCGTTTTCCCCCGGGTTCTTGCTTCAACTGTGGCGAAATGGGCCATTTCCGAAGAAATTGCCCAAAGATTGCTAATGCGAATCCAGTGCAAGGATGAGCATCGGACCGACTAGAAGACGATATTGTATAGAAATAATCATGCATTATGTATTATTTTCTTTTATTGTCAAGGTCCATGAAACAGTTGTTGTTGTTTATAAATAAAATCTTTTTATTTTACATTGCAATGTACAAATGTGATGGCATGTATAAACAACGTATCCCCTACAAATACCGACAATCAAGGAGCCTTATTCCTTGAAGAACATACTACCCCCAAAATCTTTCTATTTTATTATCTCTTGCGTTTTCCCACAAAAAATCCTAAGTACTCGTTTCTTCCAAGGAAATGAAGTACAAGGCGCAAGTTACAACTCTGTACGAATACCCAAAATACCACTATAAATTCTTAATAGGGTACCCAAGGGTATTTCCGTATATCCCAAAATTTTCGTACCTTAATTCGAATATTGCGTTTTCTTGAAAACAAAATCAAATTTTTGGTAGATCATTCTATCTCTATAGATAGATTCTTGAAAATGATTAAAGTGCCAAATGAAATCCACGGATTGGATTCCTGGTGTACTTTAAGTATCCGCGTCGAAAGATAACAAATTAAAAATCAAACTTAACAATTTTGTGATTATGTGCTTATGTTCTCCCTTTATGTTCTTGGTGTGATCCAAATTTTTGTTATCCAAATCCTCGTAGAATTTTCCATATCTTCGTATAAGGGATTCATAGTAGGATATCTAAAGCTACTACCTTAAATCCTTAATGGGCTTCAACGTTATAGTTAAAACCCTTGGATTGTAAAGTACTATTCCAAAGTTTAAAGACATCATGTGTTGATGTAGTTAAAGATTCCTCTTGGGTAGTTTAGTTAAAGAGATCATTCGTTGATCTAGTTAAAGAGATTGGTTCGGCAATCTAGTTAAAGATATCATGCGTTGATATAGTTAAAGAGGCCCTCTGGTGGTCTAGTTAAAGAGATCATTCGTTGATCTAGTTAAAGAGATTGGTGCGGCAATCTAGTTAAAGATATCATGCGTTGATATAGTTAAAGAGGCCCTCTGGTGGTCTAGTTGAAGAGAATCATTTGTTGATCTAGTTAAAGAGATTGGTTCGGTAATCTAGTTAAAGATATCATGTGTTGATATAGTTAAAGAGGCCCTCGGGTGGTCTAGTTCAAGAGATTGTTTGTTAATCTAGTTAAAAAGATCCTTTGGTGACCTAGTTAAAGGGACTCTATTGAAGTCTAGTTAAATCACCACAGGATTATTCGTTTAATCTTTTCAACTTCATGTTTCAAGCCCTCACAAGTTTCCTCTAAATAAATTTCGGGACGAAATTTCCTGAAGTAGGGGAGACTGTGACACCTGTGTCACTTCAACCATCAAACAAATAGCAAATCAATGAAATATTTTGTTTCATACTTGGAATTTGTATAAATATGTGTATCGTTTGCACATATCAATTCTTGTTCGATTTCGGGCTTTAAATCGCTTTCTGGAAGGTTATACGCGATCTGATGCGTAAATATAACCAATTTAATGCAACAAACACTATGGAACAGTGACATAGGCTTAACATACCTTAAATAACCTTTACATAACTTAGAAATAAGTTTTGGATGGTTTGGTATGCCGAAATCAATTTTATTCGCTTACAGGGACTAAATTCGACAAACTACGAAAGTACGTCAATTTGTACTGTAACAGACCTTCCGGAACATGATCATAAGTTAAATATGCCCTAAATATCCATTACATAGCTTAGAAATAGGCTTTGAGGTGTTTCGTGCGCAAAAATAAACTTTATGCCATTCAGGGACTAAAAGCGTCAAAAAGTGCATAAGTTTGCATTTTCGCGCATATCTTACGTTCTTTTCATTCGTTTTTATCGTTAAAGTCAAACTGCGTTTGACTTTCTGCTTTGACTAGTTTATGGTCAACGTGAAGTTCATTTGAACTTCATAACGTGAGCGTAATCACGATGGTTATAGTCCCTAGTAACTATACCTACTGATTACCACGTTATCTAGGCTCAGTGACGAGTCGTAGTTTCGGCCAAAATGCGTTTTCTCGCGTATTTTGTAACCAAACTACTCTAGGGTATTAAAACCGTTTGTTTTAATACCAAACCTATTTTCTAACTTTACTAAACATGTTCTAGCATGTTTAGCTCGTCGCTTTTAGATTTTTGCTTGTTTAGGGTCGTAAAGGTAAGCGATCTAATCAATCGCTTATGCTTACGAACCCGACCCATTTGGTCGATCTTTAGGATCCGACCAAACACTTTAGGTGACCATAGTTGTATAGGGAATAACCTTCCGAGGTTATACCTTATGGTCACTTCGTTTAAGTAGTTGTATGATAGGTAGTTTATATGCCTTAGGTAAATTACCAAAATGCCATTTTTGCGCCAAAATTCATTTTAAGCCTATGTAACGTAATTTTTGACATCTAAATTTATTTAACAACAATATTAAACATGTTAAGGCATATCTTGCTTGTCATAGGACTAGTTAGGCGTTCCAAACGCGTTTTACGCAAACGACGCGTTAAAGTGGCGTAAGCTACCTAAACGGGTCGTAATGGGTCAAAAGCACTTAGGATAGGTTTCGTTTTAGTACATAGGCTTTGTTAAACCATATTACATAAGTTCCCATATATATTTGGTTTACGAACCCTTGTACTACCCGATCCTCCGATAGGTCCGTTTATTAATGTAGATACCTATATAGGTGCCGTTTGATTCCGTGATCTTCTAGCTTTGCTTGGTGGTTATCCTAGGACTTCTAAGCAACCTCAAGTGAGTACATAGACCCCTCTTTTACTGTTTTCCAAACATTTTGGGGTGAAACACATGTGCCTACTTGTTACTTTCATGATTTCATGCTTTTATATCATATACTTGCTATGTTCATTAGTACACTATTAGTACATGATTTCATTGTGTTTTTGCTATGTATGTTTACTTAGCATACTTAGTACATCGTTTTACATGACATTTTATGCTATGTATGTTTATCATACTTAGTACATTTTACATCACATGCTATGTATGCCCATTGTGTGCATATTTAGTACATCGTTTTACAAGACATTTTATACTTTGTATCATGCTATGTATGTCCACCCGTCGCATACTTAGTACATTGTTTGTGCATTCTTACCTATGGTTTGGTTGTTACATATTTCACTTGCCATACATGACATTTTGTTTACACATTACTTGATTGACATTTGACAATGGTTTAGACGTGGGCAATTTACATTGGCGGTTTATGTGGGTAAGTGATTTGAGTAACGAGACGTGTGTAATGTGATACAAGCATGATGGATACGCCGCTGGTACTTCCTATATATAAGTGCTTGTATTATATTACATGGCGTAGCGTTATTTAAATCATTCATTTGGATTTATACATTGTTACACAAATAACATATTTTTCACAAGACATTGTTTTACAAAACAGTTTGTTTTATACAAACTCATTTTTCACTTGGTTATTCATTTAACCTTACATCATTCTTTTAACTATACATATCTATCATCGATTTTCAAACATTTTATAAAAGCAAACACTTAAACTGGATTCATGACAAGTTTTTGGTTAAACATTTTCTTAAACCTAAGTCATGAATCCTGTTTTTCATAAAACCTATGTACTCGCCGGCATTTTTATGCTGATGTATTTTCACATGTGTTTCAGGTACAATAGTTGATGATGTTTGATGATGATATTGATGCATGCTCACATAGGATTGGACGAGGCCTTAGTGACATTAAAAGATGCAAGACTAATTAATTTTTGTTATGTTTCTTTATTGTTAAGACATTGTAACTCATTTAATTGAATAAAACGAAATTTGTTTAATCCATGGTTGTGAAACAATGATTCTGTTACAACACTCCCCGACGTTTCCGCCACGTTTTGTTGTTTTACGTGGTCGGGGTGTGACAGATACAGGGGCTTGGTTGTGTGTTGATGCAACGGGATAAAGTTATTGCTTACGCTTCTCGTCAACTCAAGGTTCATGAACGGGAGCTGTTGTATTCGCGCTTAAGATATGGCGACACTACCTGTACGGTACCAGGTGCACTATTTACATCGATCACAGGGGTCTCGAGCATATCCTTAAGCAAAAGGATTTGAACATGCGTCAACGAAGATGGGTCGAACTTTTGAACGATTACGAATGTGCTATCAAGTACCACCCAGGCAAAGCCAATGTTGTGGCTGACGCCCTCAGTCGGAAAGACACTACACCTAAGCGCGAGCATTGCAGCTCACCATTCAGTCTAGTCTTCCAGCACAGATACGAGATGCTCAGGTAGAAGCATTGAAACCAGAAAACGTAAGGGCTGAAGCCTTACGCGGCTCAAGGCAACGATTAGAACAGAAGGAAGACGGTGCCTACTATGTAACAGGGCGTATTTGGGTCCCACTTTGTGGCGACTTGCGTGAGCTAGTGATGGATGAAGCTCACAAATCGCGTTACTCGGTACATCCAGGGTCGGATAAAATGTACCACGACATCAGAACTACTTATTGGTGGCCTAGCATGAAGGCCCACATCGCTACCTATGTCAGCAAGTGCTTGACCTGTGCAAGAGTCAAGGCAGAGTATCAGAAACCAACAGGTTTGCTTCAACAACCAAAGATACCACAGCGGAAATGGGAGGAAATTTCCATGGATTTCGTTACTAGCCTACCTAGATCCCAGCGTGGGAACGATACTATTTGGGTGATCGTGGACCGACTCACCAAGTCTGCTCATTTCTTGGCTATCAAGGAAATTGATAAGTTCTCCACACTAGCAGACATATACTTGAAAGAAGTAGTCTCAAGGCACGGGGTGCCCACCTCTATCATCTCGGATCGCGATGCACGATTCACATCAGAACTATGGCAAGCAATGCATAAGGCTTTTGGCTCTCGGTTAGATATGAGCACGACTTATCACCCTCAGACGGATGGGCAGTCTGAGCGCACGATTCAAACTCTAGAAGACATGCTTCGGGCATGTATCATCGATTTCGGCAACAGCTGGGAAAAGCATCTCCCTTTGGTGGAGTTCTCATACAATAACAGTTGTCACACCAGCATACAAGCCGCTCCATTCGAGGCATTGTACGGGCGTAAATGCCGGTCATCTCTCTATTGGGCAGAGGTAGGGGATAGTCAGATCACGGGTCCAGAACTTATAGTAGACACCACAGAAAAGATTGCACAAATACGACAACGCATGGCGGCAGCTCGCGACCGTCAGAAAAGCTACGCGGATAAGCGTAGGAAGCCATTGGAATTTCAGGTCGGGGACCGGGTTTTACTTAAAGTCTCACCCTGGAAGGGTGTGGTTCGTTTTGGCAAACGGGGCAAACTCAATCCGTGGTATGTCAGACCGTTCGAAATCGCAGAAAGAATAGGCAAAGTGGCCTACAGACTAAACGTACCAGCTGAACTCGGTGCAGTTCACAATGTTTTCCACGTGTCGAATCTGAAGAAGTGTCTGTCAGATGAGACCCTCATAGTTCCCTTGAAGGAGCTCACTATCGATGAGCGGTTGCAGTTCGTCGAGGAACCTGTTGAAATCATGGACCAGGATGTTAAGGTCCTCAAGAACACGAGAATCCCTCTTGTTCGAGTTCGTTGGAACTCCCGTCGCGGCCCAGAGTTCACCTGGGAGCGTGAAGATCAAATGAAACTCAAGTATCCCCAGTTATTCGGAACCAATGCAACCACTACTGAGGCTGAAGCTACTACTACAGAATTTCGGGATGAAATTCCAAATCAACGGGGGGATGATGTGACACCCCAGGAAAATCAGTAAACGATACAACTTACCTAGCCTCCTCAGTAACCGCATGCTAAATTTCGAGACGAAATTTCTTTCAAGTTGGGGATAATGTGACAATTCGAGTTTTCGACTTTCACTTTCACATTTATTGTGCACGTTGACTTTGACTGTTTAGTCGTTTGTTTATTTGCCTTATAACTGAAACCGTTGTGATATGATAAAGTGCATTGTGTTTGCATGAGTATGTGTTATGTGTTTGGTTGTATAAGTGTAGCATGAGAACTTAACTGATTAAACCATTACGGACCTAAAGCCCATTAAGGACCCGACGAATCAAATGTGATTCGCCATGAATCCTCTCGACTAAACGGGCCCTTGATTCGTCAAGGACATGTCGACGAGACAAGCCGATTCGCCGGCCCAACGATTCGCCGAGGCCCACTACGGGCCCAGTCTATCAATTCGTATATTTAGCGAGAACTGACTGTTGTTTGACACTTTTTGGCAAAGCAAGAAAACCCTAGAACTATTTTCCCTACTGTCGGCTATCACGTGCCTCCGGATATCCTTGTAATCGATCTCATTAGCATACGGATCAACGCAATTAGTGTTTAACGTTGTGTGATTGTTCTTTGTATCATCTGTTACTATCTTTGCTTGAAATCTCTAGGAATCATGTTAGATTATGAACGTGTTCATGTTTGATTTATCTGGCCATGACGATATATATACACGATCGGTAAACTGAAATTGCTTGTTCTTAATGATCAGATTAGGATGTTATAGGGCAGAATTTGTAATACACATTCATGTAATGATAAACGCACATGTCGGATTTCCTAAGGTTTAACACATGGTCACGTTATGATTCGTATTCAATAGTATTGACAACTTCTGAAATAAAGGCAATATGTTTCTGATTGATGATGATCGTATGATTCTGTGTACGATGTTGACGGCGATTAGGGTTCCTGTTGATAATTGTAACTGACATAATGTTGACATAACTGATGCCTTCACGAATCTAAACTTGACGAAATAGAATTCTTGACGAAACAAGAGTGTGTTTCGCCAAAGGGGATCTTGACGAAACAGAAAGTGTTTCGCCAAAGATATGAACGACGAAAGGGGAGGGTTTCGTCGAAGGGTTACATGACGAAACAAGTAAGTTTCGTCGAGTTATATATCAACACAGTAACTCATTCTATGCTGTTAAAACTTAACCGAGATAATTAACTACTGTTAGTTACTATGCATGACTTGTGTGATCATGAATACGTGCAACATGTTACTTGGTGTCCTTTGATGCGTCATCCACTGTGATTATACCTATACGTGAATACGTGCAACATGTTACTGTGATTATACCTATACGTGAATACGTGCAACATGAATACGTGCAACATGTTACTTGATTATACTTGTGTGATCATGACTAGTGATACTTATAGAACTGATCTTCGCACACACGCCGGGGTTGGCCGCGATAATATGACCAATCTTCGCACACATGCCTAGGAAGGCTGCGAACTATACCCTAAACTTCGCACATATGCCGGGTGGCCGCGATACGAATATACCTAGTCTAGAATACTTGGGAATTTTCCCTAATCTTCGCATACATGCCTAGAGGGCCGCGATACGAACTAATACGACACATGACTTAATGAACGAACACAAGGCTTACTAAACTATTACCATTACTGAACTATTAACTGTGAACTCGCTCAACTAGTTGTTGACTCTCTGCTGCATGCCTTGCAGGACCTTAGGTACATATGGAGCTTGCACACGGAGGAGCAGGTCGTTGTGGAGCTTGGATCGTGGATGTTATGTTAAACTTTATAACACTTGAACTTATTACATACATTGGGTTTTCATATTATGCTTCCGCTACTTAAACTATGTTTGGTTTGAACATCAATTGTATGGAATTGGGTTTTTACGAACTACTTCGATTATTATCTACTATGTTCAATATGATTGATGGCTTGATCCTGGTCATGTCACGCCTCCAAGCGGTGATATTCCGCGGGTGGATTTTGGGGGTGTGACAAGAATTCTCCTATAACAATAGTTATCATACAAGCATCAATGCTGCTCCATTTAAAGCAATCTATAGATGAAAACGCCGAACACAGGTATGCTAGGCAGAAATAAGAGAAAAACAATTATCAGGTCCTAAGATTCTACAAGAAACAACCGACAAGATAATTCAAGTGAAGGAAAGACTAAAAACATCACGAGATCATCAAAAGAGTAATGCAGATAATCGACTGATGTGTAGAATGTGGTCTATGAAAACTAAACCTAATCTAGACACCTTAGTTTTAAATTTATAAACTAAGACTCTAAATGCTAGAGCACTGACAGGCAGGTGTACCTATCGTACGTAGTAAAGCCTAATGAAGTCCGAGTATCGAACCCATGAGACACTAGCGACGCTAAACTAGACTCTGACTCAACTAATTACTTAATTGGTTTTAATTTGTGTTTTCGGGATTTTTCTAATTCTACGAAAGAGAGTAAATAAAATAATAAGGAAAGCAAGATTGGTGAAGTGACGGGAAGCAAACAATAATGAGAAAGAACTACCCAGGCTTCGAATCCCTAGAATCATGCAATGCTACTCTGACAGTGACAATGGTTAAATATCCTACTCCCTCAATTGACCCCCCGCTAGAGATGTCCCAAATGAAGAAGCAAGACTAAATGTGAAGTGCTAGAACGAACCGGCTCGAGCTATCGATACCAAATCCAACGAAAATAGAATCCTTTTGACCTCAGAGACAGTTATGTTAAGAGAAGATCCCAAAATCGCAAAGCAAACCCAACTTTGATAATTGAAATTCTAGGAAACCTTAATTACGATGCAATAAACGAGCCCGAGCTATCGGTCACCCAATCTACCCACCAATAATTAGCTAATAACCTAGCTCACCCTAATCGTCTTTCGAGTCACAAGATGAGGATGCAAGTTTTAATATAGTGGTTTCAATTATTAGTCAACTTGGTCAATTTCTCAACACAATACCTAACCCGAAAATCTTAAGATCAACGAATTAAATTAAATCCTAAGTCTAGGGGGAATTTCTTCGTGCCTAAACCGCTGAATTTATTGACTAATAAAATAACCGAAACATACCAACATGCAATATCAAGATCAATATCAAAGAAAAGTTATGTAAATCACACCAAATAACCATAATCATGTCACAAACGCATTACAATCCTCTAGTTCATCTCAACCTAAGTAGTATGAAAAGTTTAGCCAAGAATCATAGTCATGAAAAAGAAACAAGTCTGAATCGAATAGCAAAACATGTTTATAATTTTGTAAAACACAAAGTCTAACAAAACCAAAAATAATAAATTGCAAACCCAAACTTGAAACTTGATCACGGCTTGAAGCTCGAACCAATCCTTTCTTTTCTTTTTTTCCTCTCGATCGCAGCCTCTGCCGTCGTCTGATGTTGTTCCCCTGTCGTACGGCTCCCACCGTCGGTTTTCTTTTTAATTGTAATCCACTTGACATTTCAATGGCCCAATAGAAACCAACCAACTCACAAAAATAATCACACAAGTCTGACTTTGGTTCTCTTTTGCGGCCCAATGCTTCTGATGATGTTTTCGAAATTATAATAAACCAAATCCTCCACTATGTTTCGAAAATAATAAATAGCATGGAGTCATTTTTTTCCTTCACGTAAATGCTGATGTATATTCTGCTGGGCTTTATTTTTTTCTTCTAAATTCAGTTAACTCCAAGGCTCAATAACCTACTCAAAACAATTGAATTGACCAAGAATTAATCCACTCACAATCATTATAACCAACTAAAGTTTGCAATTAAAAATATTAAATGAACATTTGTTTTTACTCATTTTAGCTCACTTTCTGTTATAATCACCAAACTCCAATCCCGAACCAACTACGAGTGGATTTTAATAAAAAACAACCATAAAAGTCACTCAAAAGTGTAGGAATAGTGATATAAAATATGTATATTCTAGACCCTATCAAATATCCCCACACTTAACCTTTTGCTTGTCCCTAAGCAAAATCCTAAGCATCGTGTCCAACTTAAACACTTAACAATAACGCAAGTCTCAAACAAATTATAATGCGAACTACGAAATCATCAAACACAACAGTTTCGCAAGGCTTACAACGTTCAAAAGGTTGACGAAGCATAATATTTAAATGAAAACGGGCCTGCCTAATCAAGTTTTTCTTACCTTCAAGCAATCAATTATGCACTGTCAACACCCCTCACAATGTCACTCATCTCTCGGCTAATAAATATGTAATTTCGAGTGAACTCTCAAAACCGAACTATGAGACATACTATCATAAGCTTGTACGCCAATCAGATCTCCACCTAATTGTTAGAACTTGCCATAGATCAAGAGGCCTTTATTGGGTAGGTAAGGGCTAAAGGTGGGTGTTTTTTTTTTTTCTTTTTTTTTTTTGGGAATAAGTGGCTAAACACATAATCACACGATAAACCGGATAAGCACGAAACAAATACTAACATATTGGTCATTTCGACCCACAACTTTATTCTTTTTTTTTTCTTTTTCTCATCTTTTGCTCTTTTTTTTTCAATTTTTTTATTTCATCATTTTTTTTCTTTTTCTTTCTTCACAAATATAATAATAACGTAACACGATCCGGTTATCAAATCACAAACGGGTATCAAACGAATGGCTAGGCTCAAAGTGGTATCTAAGGGTAGTGGTGAAACGTGTCAAACACAAAGGCTACATAAATAAGGTTAATGCCTCTATCATATCCATGCCAAATCCTAACCGAAGGTTTCAAACTGTATCAAAACGCACAAGTTCTAAAGTAATGCAACAAGTCGGTAAACACACATGAAACGAAAGTAGTCAACATATAAATATAAATATGAAACATGTAAAGGCTCAAATCTCACTATCATGTGGTGAATAAAGGCTACCGATATCGACAATGCACAACCAATTAACTCTCCGGCTCCATCCACTATCCTAGGCATCCCAAAACCTTTTACTCCCAAAAAACCGATTCAGTCAACCTACTATTCCGCAACTTAAAGAAACATGTGCTCTTGACTCGTAAATTCGACAATTAAACCGCTTTTGACCGACGTTTTGAAAAGGTTTTTGTTTTCTATGCGCTAAAGGACCGGGACTCGAAACTTATTTTTTTTTCAATTTTTTTTTTTGATTTTTTTGTATTTTGTACTTTTTTTTTGTTTTTTTGTTTTTTTTTTTTTTGACTCAAGACTCTAGTAACTAAATACAAACGTTAGTTTCCCATCCCCACACTTAAACTTTACGTTGCCCTCAATGTAGGATGGAAACCGACTTAAAATACTAAAAATAAATAAGAATAAAAAGACTAAGGGCAAATTGGAAAGGACTTAGCTGGTAAAATAACGCGTAAGCTCCAAAACTCTCGTCCAATCCAGCTCGATCGTATAGCATTCCATTTGCGATCGGCTTTGACACTGACTGGTATACTTGGTAAATGCCTGATATCTGATAAGCAGCTCCAAAATCACCCGAATGGAGATTGAGTACGGGTGGTACATATCCAAACCTGCATTAACAAAAACAAGCAAAACCAAAGCAGTACCGACTCTAAAAAACGACTCAAAACTACTAAGTTAGACTCATAGTACAAAATAAATGACTAAATATACAAACTCTACAAACTACCAAATACATAAAATTACAAAACTTTACAAAACCTCCCCACACTTGAATTTAATCAGGAGGTTTCTCCTTTATCCAACCTCTATCCAACCCGTTTAATTCCACCCGTTCCTTATTATTAATTAAAATTTTAGGGGTGGAATTTATAAACCTTTTGAAATTTCCAAACGGGTCAGGCCACCAATACTTAAACTTACCTGGACCAAACCTGATTCGTGGCATGTAATGAGAAGGATGGTGTTGTGCAAACTTCAATGGTTTCATCTCCTTCTTTCTTCGGCACCATCCCCGAATCTCCGCGAAAGGTCTGTCCAGGCTCCTTTTCTCCTTCTCCCGTGTCTTTGATCGTGGTGGCAATCCATCTTCTAACTTCTCCACGGGTCGGCTATCAAAATCCTCAGCCACTATCTCTTCTACGTTTGGTGTATATTTGATCTCCATGGTCGGCGTCTCTACAAGTAATGTCTCTAGATAGGCGAGATCGCCAACCGGGTCAAATTCTTCATATTCAAGAGTTGGCAAACCTACCAACTCATCACCAAACTCCTCCTCCCAAGATGGTACATGCTCCTCAATTTTCGCATCCTCCATCTTGTCTAGTGGCTCTTCCTCAACTTCAACTTTTTCAACTGTGGTGTAGTCGAGCACCTCTAACTCTGCCTCTTCAACTACCCCCTCATCATCACTCCAAAAGCCATCATCGATATTCCATGGCGTGGGACACCAATAGCTGGAATTAACGACTTGTTGAACCGGAGGTGGGACTCCAACGTCCATTATCGTCTCCGGTTCTACATCTAATAACTCTGGATCACCAGGTGGCTCTTCTTCAATCTCTTCTTCCGTTAATCTCCTATATTCAGCCAGTTGCGCATCTATCTTCTCATCACCACAGGAAAAATCAATTATAAACTTACCATTCTTCTCTTCTCGTTCTTCCCGCTCTACCTTATCATTTTCATTTGTACTCTCAGTATCCTCCAATGGCGTCTCCTTTGAATCTGAAGGCATCGCCCCTTGAAAAGCGACCGGACAATCTTCATACTTGTGCGGTCCAGCGCAACTGTCACACCCCCAAAATCCACCTGCGGAGTATCACCGCTTGGGAGCGTGACTGACCAGGATCAAGCCACCAATCATATTGAACATGCATTTAATATTAAGTAAAAGAAATGAAAACCATCCATTCAATACAAAAGGTGATTAACCAAATTCATCATTTCAAAATGTAGCGGAAGCATAGTAAATAAACCAGTAATAGTTAACAGTTTAAGTGTCTTAATAGTTCAACGGAAAAGCCACGATCCTTGTCCACAACGACCCGCTTCTCCAGTGCAAGCTCCAATGTACCTAGCGATCTGCAAGGCATGTAACAGAATGATCAACAAACTAGTTGAGCGAGTTCACAGAAAAAAAAGTAATGCGTAAAAGTAAGTTCGTTTGTAACAGGTGGCTCTACTGGGCCGATTTCATGTTTTAATGGTGGTGGTGTTCCACGTTACTTGTGGTGGTGTTCCACGTTACTTGTGGTGGTGTTCCACGTTACTTGTGGTGGTGTTCCACGTTACTTGTGGTGGTGTTCCACGTTACTTGTGGTGGTGTTCCACGTTACTTGTGGTGGTGTTCCACGTTACTTGTGGTGGTGTTCCACGTTACTTAACCACTAGACTACTCGTAACTGTAGGTATCCTTCACAACCGAGGATAGTGATGTGGTAGTCTAGTCATTGTGTCAATAGAGTATCTAATCAACCTTTCAATCTCATTCCCAACACCCCGGGAATCCCATGCCTTGGTAAGAGTGTGAACTCACCTTGGTTTGCTCGGTATGCTAGGGTATGCACTCACAAGTAATTAATCAAGTCCTATCGTATGCACGTATAACAAATCAGTTCATGTTCACAATGATACGCATGCAATCTAATGTTCACATACAGTCAATTTGCATATCGGCACAACACGTATCATTTCACATTTAATCATCAGCTAGTGTACACGCATACAAATGTTAACATTCATCACCAAGCATGGCATGTCAAATAGATCAAGCATACATTCCATCATTCAAAGTAGGTTTTTAACCATATATCTTTCGATCCACTCTTATCTTTCGGCATATAAGTTATAACAGTTGTCTTTCGGGCCAATTGTTATGCTTCGAACCATATGTCATCTTTCGACCAACCTATCTTTCGGTCACAACTATGTTTCGACCTACTAATATCTTTCGGTCATAGCTACTATGGTTCGGTCAAAGCTATCCTTCGGTCAACAGCTATGTTTCGGGTAACTAACATCTTTCGGCAAATAACAGTTACGTTTATTCCAAGTTTCCAAGTTTACCCGTCTATCAATTAACACCAATTTCACAATTCTGCTAACACCCACAAGATCAAACAAGCATAATTCTCATGTTTATCAAGAACCCTAATCTGAATAACAAGATCATTCAAACTATCCGATTTACACATATGTGTCGATTACATAAACATGTCCGATTACCATATTCAGCCGATTATCAACCTGATTAACATACATATCCAATTCGTATACAAACAATCCGGCCGATTAATCAAACAAGTTTGACCGATTTGCTAACCGATCAACAACAACATCCTAGTAATCATGACTATTCAATCCAATTATATTTGCTAAACCTAGCTTATCCGATTCATGACAACATATAAACAACATATTGCAAGACCATTGATCAATCATGAAATCATACATCATAAACAACAACACACACACTAACCGGAAATCGGGGTTGCGGAAATAAAATCCTTCGAACAGGGACTAAGTCTGCTTTGCCGTCACACACACACAAAGGAACTAGGGTTTTTCTTAGAAAATATCCATCAGTTTACATGCACTCCCATATATACGTATCACAGTAATGGGCCAAGCCCATTGGAAAGACTGGGCCGAAACATATCGAAGGATATGTTTCGTGCTCGAAGGATATGTTTCGGGGTCTTCGAATCGAAGGTCATCCTTCGTGGTCCTTCGAATCCTTCGAACTGTATGACATGTTCCGATCTAGACTAAGTGTTTTAATAATAATCCTAACATTATTTTCTACCACAGCAAGTAATCACATATAGGCCAAATGACAATCGTTTCATTAAAACACAACACGTACAACTTCCAATTCACAATACAAACAACTAAACAGTCAAAGTCAACGCGCATCAAGTGCGAAAGTGAAAGTCAGAAACTCGAGTTGTCACATTATCCCCAACTTAAAAGAAATTTCGTCCCGAAATTTGGTACGCACTTACTGAGGAAGCTAGGTAAGTTACATCGTTCACTGGTTTTCCTGGGGTGTCACATCATCCCCCCGTTGATTCGGAATTTCGTCCCGAAATTCAGTAGTAGTAGCTTCAGCCTCAGAAGTGGATGCATTGGTTTCGAATAACTGAGGGTACTTTTCTTTCATCTGGTCTTCGCGTTCCCAGGTATACTCTGGGCCACGCTGAGAGTTCCAACGAACTCGAACAAGAGGGATCCTCTTGTGTTTGAGGACCTTAACATCCCGGTCCGTGATTTCAACTGGTTCCTCGACGAACTGCAACCGCTCGTCGATAGTGAGTTCCTTAAAAGGAACTATAAGGGTCTCATCTGATAGGCATTTCTTCAGATTCGACACGTGAAATACATTGTGAACTGCACCGAGTTCAGCTGGTAGTTTTAATCTGTAGGCTACTTTGCCAATCTTTTCTAAGATTTCGAATGGTCCGACGTACCGCGGATTCAGTTTGCCCCTTTTGCCAAATCGTACCACACCCTTCCAGGGTGAAACTTTCAATAAAACCCGGTCCCCGACCTCAAATTCCAATGGTTTTCTACGCTTGTCCGCGTAGGCTTTCTGACGGTCGCGTGCTGCCGCCATGCGTTGCCGTATCTGTGCTATCTTTTCTGTGGCGTCCACTACAATGTCTGGACCCGTAATTTGACTATCCCCCACCTCTGCCCAACAGAGAGGTGACCGGCATTTTCGTCCGTACAATGCCTCGAATGGAGCGGCTTGAATGCTTGTATGATAGCTGTTATTGTATGAAAACTCCACTAAAGGGAGGTGCTTTTCCCAGCCGTTGCCGAAATCGATAACACACGCTCGAAGCATGTCTTCTAGAGTTTGGATAGTTCGCTCAGACTGCCCATCCGTTTGAGGATGATATGCTGTGCTCATGTCTAATCGTGAGCCGAAGGATTTGTGCATTGCTTGCCATAGCTCTGACGTGAATCGTGCATCGCGATCCGAAATAATAGAGGTGGGCACTCCGTGCCTCGAAACAACTTCTTTCAAGTAGATGTCTGCTAGGGTAGAAAACTTATCCGTTTCTTTGATAGCCAAGAAGTGAGCAGACTTTGTGAGTCGATCAACGATTACCCAAATAGTGTCATTCCCACGCTGGGATCTAGGTAAGCCCGTAACGAAATCCATGGAAATTTCTTCCCATTTCCACTGCGGTATCTTGGGCTGCTGAAGTAGACCTGCTGGTTTCTGATATTCAACCTTGACTCTCGCACAGGTTAAACACTTGCCAACATAGGTAGCGATGTGGGCTTTCATACTAGGCCACCAGTAAGTAGTGCTGATGTCGTGGTACATTTTATCCGACCCTGGATGTACCGAATAGCGAGACTTGTGAGCTTCATCCATTACAAGTTCGCGTAAACCGCCATAAAGTGGGACCCAAATACGCCCCGTTACATAGTAGGCGTCGTCTTCCTTTTGTTCCAAGCGTTGCCTTGAGCCGCGTAAGGCTTCAGCTTTGACGTTTTCGGGTTTCAGTGCTTCTAACTGAGCAGTTCGTATCTGTGCAGGAAGACTGGACTGAATAGTAAGTTGTAGCGCTCGCACGCGCTTAGGTAGAGTGTCTTTCCGACTGAGGGCATCAGCCACAACATTGGCCTTGCCTGGATGATACTTGATGGCGCATTCGTAGTCGTTCAGAAGTTCAACCCATCTCCGTTGACGCATATTCAAATCCTTTTGCTTAAGAATATGCTCGAGACTCCTGTGATTGGTGTAAATCGTGCACCTGGTACCGTACAGGTAGTGTCGCCATATCTTAAGCGCGAAAACAACAGCTCCCAGCTCTAAATCGTGCGTCGTGTAGTTCCGTTCATGAACCTTGAGTTGCCGAGAAGCGTAGGCTATCACTTTATCACGTTGCATCAACACACATCCAAGACCCTGGATGGATGCATCACAGTATACCACGAAGTCATCCGTGCCCTCTGGCAATGAAAGAATAGGTGCGCTGCAAAGCCTATCCTTTAAGTACTGAAAAGCGGTCTCTTGCGCATTACCCCATCTGTAAACGACACCTTTCTGTGTTAGCATAGTAAGTGGTTGCGCGATCTTGGAGAAGTCTTTAATAAATCGCCTGTAGTAACCCGCCAAACCCAAGAATTGGCGTATTTCTGTCGGTGTACGTGGTGCTGGCCAGTTTCTGATCGAATCAACCTTGGATGGATCAACATGAATCCCATCCCTGTTTACCACATGGCCTAAGAAGTGGACTTCACGAAGCCAGAAGTCGCATTTTGAAAACTTTGCGTACAGTTGCTCCTTTCGGAGAAGTTCCAAGATAAGGCGTAAGTGCTGCTCGTGCTCCTCCTGACTCTTGGAGTAGATCAAAATGTCGTCGATGAAAACAATGACGAACTTGTCAAGATAAGGTTTGCACACCCTGTTCATAAGATCCATGAAGACTGCAGGCGCGTTCGTAAGCCCGAATGGCATGACCAGAAACTCGTAATGACCGTAGCGAGTTCTGAAAGCGGTTTTGGAGACGTCCTCATCCCGGACTCTCAGCTGATGATACCCTGACCTTAAATCAATCTTGGAATAGTAACACGACCCTTGCAACTGGTCGAATAGGTCATCTATGCGCGGAAGAGGATAACGGTTCTTCACTGTGACCTTGTTGAGTTCGCGGTAGTCGATGCACATCCTGAACGTACCGTCTTTCTTCTTCACAAATAACACTGGAGCTCCCCAAGGCGAAGAGCTTGGACGAATAAAGCCCTTTTCCAAGAGCTCTTGTAGTTGCTTCGACAGTTCTTCCAGTTCGGTTGGAGCCAAACGATACGGTGCGCGGGCTATTGGTGCTGCTCCAGGAGCTAACTCAATCTGAAACTCAACTTGACGATGAGGAGGTAAACCAGGTAAATCTTCAGGAAACACTTGAGGAAAATCACGCACAACTGGTATATCCTCCAGCTTCTTTTCCTTGGCTGATGCGTCAGTGACAAGTGCCAGAATGGCAGTATGTCCCTTTCGTAAACATTTCTGCGCCTTTAAGTAAGAGATGATGCCAACCACAGCACCACTCTTGTCACCTTGTACTTCGAGAGGTTCCTGACTGGAGCGAGGAATACGAATAACTTTTTCTTTGCATAAGATCTCCGCATGATGTTGGGATAACCAATCCATACCGATGACGACGTCGAAACTACCCAAAACTATGGGTATGAGATCAATCGAGAAAGTCTGACCCGCTAGAACAATACTACAACCCTTGACTACCTGTGTGGCTTCTACACTTTTACCATTGGCTAGTTCTACGACGTGTTTGGTGTCTAGAGGTGTTGGTGTACGTTTTAATAATTTACTCATTTTCAATGACATATAGCTTGTATCAGCACCCGAATCAAATAAGACAGTAACATAAATATCGTCGAGAAGAAACTTACCCATAACCACATTGGGATCATTCACCGCATCTCCTCGACCCAACACAAAAGCCCGACCACGAGCTTCATTGCCGTTATTGTTGTTGTTTCCCCCGTTGTTATTATTCCCGTTGCCCTGATTGTTGTTGTGATTGTTGTTGTTCTGGTTCCTGTTCAACTGAGGGCATTGCCTTTTGAAGTGACCCTCTGCACCACAATTATAGCACCCCTTGTTACCCTGCTGCTGATTCTGCTGTGCCTGGTGTTGCTGCTGATTCTGGTTTGCAGGACGAGCGCTTCTACAATCTTTAGCCTCATGACCCATCTTGAGGCATCTTTGACAACGAACCTTATTACACTGACCACTGTGGTGTTTGTTGCAGGTGTTACACTTTGGAAGGTTTCCTCGATACCCTCCTTGTTTGTGGCTGCCTGAGGAGTGCTGACTTGGACTCTGGTAACTGTCTGTCTTTCGCTGTTGAGCTTGCGACTGTGCTGAAGCTGACCCCTTGCTAGAATCCCCATCCCATTTTCTCTTACTTTCACTAGGAGTAGCAAGTGTAGTAGAAGTAGTAGCGGTAGCAGTAGCACTGATACGCTTTGGCAGTTTGTTCTGATCCACTGCCTGATCGGTGATGCGATGAGCGAGACGCTGGATTTCCTGAATGTTGTTGAGGTTAGCCGAGGTAACGTGGCTCTGAATCTCTGGTACAAGCCCCTTGAGATACAACTCAATGCGCTTGTATGGTGGGTCTACCATGGTTGGACATAGCACAGCCAACTCGTTCGACCTCTTGGTGTAAGCTTCAATCTCTGAACCCACCATCTTCAAGTTGTACAACTCATCCTCCAACTTGTGAATGTCTTCTCTAGTGCAGTATTCCCTCTTGATCAGTTCTTTGAATTCATTCCAGGGTGTGGCGTTAGCAGCTGCCAACCCTAAGATCTGCACTTGTGCGTTCCACCAAGTGAGCGCAATCCCTTCAAGTGTGCCAGTGGCGAACTTCACCCTGCGAGCCTCAGGGCATTCACACATTTCAAAAACCGACTCGAGCTTTTCAAACCAGTGGAGGAGTCCAACTGCCCCCTCCGTGCCACTGAACGAGCTAGGACGACAGTCCATGAAATTCTTGAATGTGCACCCAGGTTGTTGCTGAGCGGGTTGACCTATTGTGTACGAATAGGGCAAAGTTAAGTACGAGAATTAATGTAGGATCTAAAGATCCTAGTGTCTATACTGCAGGTTATACTACCTGCTTGGGCGGCTGCAACTGCTGCAGCAACGAGAGCCTCTAGCTGGGCTTGAGTCATGGAAATTCGTGCGGCCATTGATCTTCACATCAAAGGCAACATAAGTGAGAAAGGTTCGCGAATAGTGCGATGACAGAAGAGTGTAAGCACATAAGTATTCTCATGCAATGACTAGTTGTGAGCAAGGTAATGTAAGCATACTACGAGCAAGGTTCTAAGCAAATTCTAGCATGTAGGCAATAAACATAAACCTTATTACCTAAGAAGTTGAGTCTTGCACGTGGAGCGAAGCGTCGTTGTGGATCGTTGAGAGCACTGTTCTGGTTATAGTCTGGTTTTAATAAAAACGTTTTTTTTTTTCCATATTAAAACCAAGTTCTCTATAACCAATGGCTCTGATACCAATCTGTCACACCCCCAAAATCCACCTGCGGAGTATCACCGCTTGGGAGCGTGACTGACCAGGATCAAGCCACCAATCATATTGAACATGCATTTAATATTAAGTAAAAGAAATGAAAACCATCCATTCAATACAAAAGGTGATTAACCAAATTCATCATTTCAAAATGTAGCGGAAGCATAGTAAATAAACCAGTAATAGTTAACAGTTTAAGTGTCTTAATAGTTCAACGGAAAAGCCACGATCCTTGTCCACAACGACCCGCTTCTCCAGTGCAAGCTCCAATGTACCTAGCGATCTGCAAGGCATGTAACAGAATGATCAACAAACTAGTTGAGCGAGTTCACAGAAAAAAAAGTAATGCGTAAAAGTAAGTTCGTTTGTAACAGGTGGCTCTACTGGGCCGATTTCATGTTTTAATGGTGGTGGTGTTCCACGTTACTTGTGGTGGTGTTCCACGTTACTTGTGGTGGTGTTCCACGTTACTTGTGGTGGTGTTCCACGTTACTTGTGGTGGTGTTCCACGTTACTTGTGGTGGTGTTCCACGTTACTTGTGGTGGTGTTCCACGTTACTTGTGGTGGTGTTCCACGTTACTTGTGGTGGTGTTCCACGTTACTTAACCACTAGACTACTCGTAACTGTAGGTATCCTTCACAACCGAGGATAGTGATGTGGTAGTCTAGTCATTGTGTCAATAGAGTATCTAATCAACCTTTCAATCTCATTCCCAACACCCCGGGAATCCCATGCCTTGGTAAGAGTGTGAACTCACCTTGGTTTGCTCGGTATGCTAGGGTATGCACTCACAAGTAATTAATCAAGTCCTATCGTATGCACGTATAACAAATCAGTTCATGTTCACAATGATACGCATGCAATCTAATGTTCACATACAGTCAATTTGCATATCGGCACAACACGTATCATTTCACATTTAATCATCAGCTAGTGTACACGCATACAAATGTTAACATTCATCACCAAGCATGGCATGTCAAATAGATCAAGCATACATTCCATCATTCAAAGTAGGTTTTTAACCATATATCTTTCGATCCACTCTTATCTTTCGGCATATAAGTTATAACAGTTGTCTTTCGGGCCAATTGTTATGCTTCGAACCATATGTCATCTTTCGACCAACCTATCTTTCGGTCACAACTATGTTTCGACCTACTAATATCTTTCGGTCATAGCTACTATGGTTCGGTCAAAGCTATCCTTCGGTCAACAGCTATGTTTCGGGTAACTAACATCTTTCGGCAAATAACAGTTACGTTTATTCCAAGTTTCCAAGTTTACCCGTCTATCAATTAACACCAATTTCACAATTCTGCTAACACCCACAAGATCAAACAAGCATAATTCTCATGTTTATCAAGAACCCTAATCTGAATAACAAGATCATTCAAACTATCCGATTTACACATATGTGTCGATTACATAAACATGTCCGATTACCATATTCAGCCGATTATCAACCTGATTAACATACATATCCAATTCGTATACAAACAATCCGGCCGATTAATCAAACAAGTTTGACCGATTTGCTAACCGATCAACAACAACATCCTAGTAATCATGACTATTCAATCCAATTATATTTGCTAAACCTAGCTTATCCGATTCATGACAACATATAAACAACATATTGCAAGACCATTGATCAATCATGAAATCATACATCATAAACAACAACACACACACTAACCGGAAATCGGGGTTGCGGAAATAAAATCCTTCGAACAGGGACTAAGTCTGCTTTGCCGTCGCACACACACAAAGGAACTAGGGTTTTTCTTAGAAAATATCCATCAGTTTACATGCACTCCCATATATACGTATCACAGTAATGGGCCAAGCCCATTGGAAAGACTGGGCCGAAACATATCGAAGGATATGTTTCGTGCTCGAAGGATATGTTTCGGGGTCTTCGAATCGAAGGTCATCCTTCGTGGTCCTTCGAATCCTTCGAACTGTATGACATGTTCCGATCTAGACTAAGTGTTTTAATAATAATCCTAACATTATTTTCTACCACAGCAAGTAATCACATATAGGCCAAATGACAATCGTTTCATTAAAACACAACACGTACAACTTCCAATTCACAATACAAACAACTAAACAGTCAAAGTCAACGCGCATCAAGTGCGAAAGTGAAAGTCAGAAACTCGAGTTGTCACAGCAACCCCGACAAAATGGATCCATGAGTTGATTGTTGCTTTCCCTCAACATCTGTTCTAGTGCTGCTGTCGACTGAGCGATGACTTGACATGATTCCACCAATGTCTGAAAATAAGGTGGGCACTCGTTTTCGTTGCATGATTGATATGGTAAAGTATAGAAATTCTGATATGGTGAAGGATAGGAATTCTGATATGACTGTGGCTATGAATATGAGTTAGAAGAGTAATATGTGGAATACCCCGATGAATTTGGACAATATTTAGTGTAATGGGGCCCTCCACAGATCAAACACATGATAAAGATATAAAAAAATTAACTAATAAAAATATATAAAAAACAACTAGACACACTACTAATAGACACAAACCCTAAGACTCAAACTACAAATAAGACAAACTAAACAAATAAGATCAGTCAAAGCTAATAACGCAATCGCCTAAGTGTCCCCGACAACGGCGCCAAAAACTTGATGTGTGAAAATGTGTATATTAAATTCGAACAAGTTTTAAAATGGAATCACAACCTAAACCACACACAATCCGCAAGTGCACCGGTCGCAGTGTAGTGTTGATGGCAAGACCGGATATCAATCCGTAGACACTATACGCAAACTCTAGATAATGAACCTCTATCGAATATATAGTTAACTTTTAGATTTGTTTTGAAGTGATTTGTAATAATTAAATAATAACTAAATGAAATAAGAGCACGTATGAAACAAAGCTAACAAACGAAGCAAACACACGAGCAAATTGTGATCAAATATATATATGAGATAAAGGCTACCAAGGTGTCGAATCCCTAGAATCATGCAATGCTACTCTGACAGTGACAATGGTTAAATATCCTACTCCCTCAATTGACCCCCCGCTAGAGATGTCCCAAATGAAGAAGCAAGACTAAATGTGAAGTGCTAGAACGAACCCGCTCCAGCTATCGATACCAAATCCTACGAAAATAGAATCCTTTTGACCTCAGAGACAATTATGTTAAGAGAAGATCCCAAAATCGCAAAGCAAACCCAACTTTGATAATTGAAATTCTAGGGAACCTTAATTACGATGTAATAAACGAGCCCGAGCTATCGGTCACCCAATCTACCCACCAATAATTAGCTAATAACCTAGCTCACCCTAATCGTCTTTCGACTCACAAGATGAGGATGCAAGTTTTCATATAGTGGTTTCAATTATTAGTCAACTTGGTCAATTTCTCAACACAATACCTAACCCGAAAATCTTAAGATCAACGAATTAAATTAAATCCTAAGTCTAGGGGGAATTTCTTCGTGCCTAAACCACTGAATTTATTGACTAATAAAATAACCAAAACATACCAACATGCAATATCAAGATCAATATCAAAGAAAAGTTATGTAAATCACACCAAATAACCATAATCATCTCACAAACGCATTACAATCCTCTAGTTCATCTCAACCTAAGTAGTATGAAAAGTTTAGCCAAGAGTCATAGTCATGAAAAAGAAACAAGTCAGAATCGAGTAGCAAAACATGTTTATAATTTTGTAAAACACAAAGTCTAACAAAACCAAAAATAATTAATTGCAAACCCAAACTTGAAACTTGATCGCGGCTTGAAGCTCGAACCAATCCTTTCTTTTCTTTTTTTCCTCTCGATCGCAGCCTCTGCCGTCGTCTGATGTTGTTCCCCTGTCGTACGGCTCCCACCGTCGGTTTTCTTTTTAATTGTAATCCACTTGACATTTCAATGGCCCAATAGAAACCAACCAACTCACAAAAATAATCACACAAGTCTGACTTTGGTTCTCTTTTGCGGCCCAATGCTTCTGATGATGTTTTCGAAATTATAATAAGCCAAATCCTCCACTATGTTTCGAAAATAATAAATAGCATGGAGTCATTTTTTTCCTTCACGTAAATGCTGATGTATATTCTGCTGGGCTTTATTTTTTCCTTCTAAATTCAGTTAACTCCAAGGCTCAATAACCTACTCAAAACAATTGAATTGACCAAGAATTAATCCACTCACAATCTTTATAACCAACTAAAGTTTGCAATGAAAAATATTAAATGAACATTTGTTTTTACTCAGTTTAGCTCACTTTCTGTTATAATCACCAAACTCCAATCCCGAACCAACTACGAGTGGATTTTAATAAAAAACAACCATAAAGTCACTCAAAAGTGTGGGAATAATGATATAAAATATGTATATTCTAGACCCTATCATCGACGTAAGCCATTGAAATTTCAAGTTGGATATAAAGTGTTACTAAAAGTTTCTCGTTAGAAAGGAATAGTCAGATTCGGTAAGAAAGCAAAGTTAAGCTCAAGATTTGTTGGACCATTTAAGGTTATTTAAAGAATTGGATTAATAGCCTATCAATTACAATTACCAGAAGAAATGGCAGGTATACATGATGTATTTCATGTATGCAACTTAGGGAAATGCTTAGCTGATGAATCTCTTGTAGTACCACTTCAAGATATAGAGGTAAATGAGAAACTTAAATTTGTTGAGAAACCTCTACAAATTGAAGATAGGAAGGTTACGAACCTCAAGCGTAAAAGATTGATTCTAGTTAAAGTAAAATGGGATTCGAAAAGAGGACCAAAATACACATGGGAATTAGAATTGAAAAGAAGTTAAAGTATCCCTATTTATTGCAGTGAATCTTGATGGCGAGATTTAAAATAAGGTAGGGAGGATGTAACAACCTTTAAAAAGGCCCCATAGGAATTCATATTTGAAACCCCGAACATGTACGATGAGAACTAGGACGAAAAACCAGAAAACCCAGTTTTGGGCATCGTCACTTAACGCGACGAGATCCTTAAGGATCATCGCGTAACGCGGCGTGTCCATTTTTGCCAGTAGACACGTGTTGCCATGTGGCAGCTACGTGGCAAGCCTACTGTTTTGGTAAAAAATTAATTTTAGGATAATGTAACCAAAATTTATTTATGATGTAGAGTGCTTATGTGCTTGAACAACAATGTAAAAAAGCATAAAGTGCAAATGACAATGAACACCGAGATTACGAGGAAAAAACCCTTGATCTTTAGAAGATCTCTAGCACAAAAAACCTCGGGTGATGGAAACTACCGATCACCAATTATATTGAACAAAACTATGAACAATTTGATACAACTTCGGACGAAAATGAGCTCGATACAATAAAGTTTTAGTGTGAGCGTTGAGAGCACTTTCAATGTTGCTAGATTGTGTGGGTATTATGTGTGATCTAATTAAGCTCATTATCCCCTTATAAAATTGGAAATAACTATACAACAAACTATTCGAAAAATGTGAAAGTATCCCATGTTCGTCCATAACGACTACACTTCAATAAGCACGTGCTTGTTTGGAGCATATTCACCGATATTCAAGCGTAGACCAAGTTCGCTTCGTCAAGTACCTGCGAATACACATTAAAGAAAGAGAGAATAATTGTTAGTTGACATAAGTAATAATAAGGATCCTGATCCTCAGACTCCCTACACCATCCGCTAAGGATAAGTGATCCAGGCTAAATCTCAGGATACATGATCCAGACATTCAATATCAATGCCCTAACAATTGGCCCTAAATATGGCTGATGTGAGACACATCTAATCTGCCATATTTCCGTTGGATGCGGACTAGCTGTTATGCATGTAACTAGCCGTTACAACGAGTGACGTCAGCGATGGGATTGCCAACGTCAATCATCACGCTATATAGGGTGAAGATAGGATTTTGAAAAACCATTTAAGATCAGGAAATCCTCATTTATATCTCCATTCGGGAAACTAATCAGGCATTCTCCTTCTCTCTTCATCCTTTTCTTTCTGTCTTTTCTTCTCCCTTATTTCGATCATGGCCAAAATGGTTACAAGATCCTCCCCAGGCAAGAGCCAGGATATGAATGGTGTACCACAAAGCCAAAATCTTTTGAGGAATCCTTCCATGGAACTTTGTAAATTCACCGATCCTGAAATCGATAGCCTGTATACCTGCTTCCCTCCGGGAACCATCTTTCGTCCTTTCGATTCTTCCACTAAAAGTGACTCTGTTTCACCCATTTAGGTGTGTTTTCCTACTCTACCTTTTAATCTTGGCAACACCTATCCATTGTGACAACCCTCACAATTACAGGTACCGTACAATTAATTAATTTTAATTGTGTGCTTAATGACTGTGCTGGATTACAACTGACAATTTAAACTGCTTTATGATATTTGCATCATACATACATATGCATTAGATCCCATACTATCACTACATTTATTACACACAAACATTAGTGACATATTTGATGCACAAAGTACAGTTAGCACACTGAACGGATGATTCAGAAACATGCTAACAATACCAGGCACATAGACAGACAATGTTTTTGAGGCCAGTATGAGCCAGGGACAGGATATTATACTAGTACGGAGTGTAGGGAAGTAAGGACCATAAATATTCTAAAAATTCCAACACTTAGAAAATATTTTTCCAAACAAGTGTTACAAGTATATTTTATAACTTGTGTTTCGAATATAAACTTCGCCATAATTTTTGTAACAAAATACAAGTATCGGAGGTTGATTTTCTTAAATAAAAATGGATAAATATATATTTTGAAAATATATTTTTATGCTAAAACGCTTGTATGATTATTTGTTATTTTGTGAACTAGTTATATTATTTAGGGCAAAATAATGTAACTTAGCAAAATGCCATCACGTTTTATAATTTCGGAAATACTTTTACGAATATATTTTGGGTAAATATTATTTGGACACAAAGAATGAAAATATATTATTTTTGGGAAAAGTATATATATATATATATATTGGGAATACATTATTTTCGACAAATGTGATAAAATATTTTTCTAAGTGGAATTTAAAAATATATTATTTTCAAAACGACCAAAATACATGTATAAATACCCCCATCCTTGGGAGGGAAATACACATATAAAATACTTGAGAAGTATGAATACGAAATAGTTGCCTAACTATTATTCCAAAACCCTAAGAATAAGACTTAAGTTAAAATAATTATTATTATTTTAACAAGAAGCTATGACTTGGGTAATAACAAAGTAACGTAACTCAAACTCGTAATACGAAAGCAAGGCACGCTCCGTTCATCTAATAGAAATAGTACGTTGTAGGTTGTCGTGTAGCGGACCAAGTTTGAGTTGACGATACGATTCGGGAGACGCACAACTATGAGTTCATATCCCCCTTTTCTCTTAACTGTTTTCAGTTTTATAACTTCGGGGGTGGAATACATGTTACAAATATACAGACATTTTTATACATGGTATGGTTAGCTTAAGGAGGGTCTTTCATACACCGTTAGATCATGTGAGTGGGTAGGCGGCTACTAAAGGCCATTAATCCTCGTCGTAGGACCGAGGGAGATGAGTGATAGATCTATTTGGGTGTAGCGAGCCCACACCCATGAGGCCGGGGCGGCCCATAGTGGTGACTGTGTCATACAGCCGGAAGCCCGGTACAACTCCGCTAGGTTTGAGTCTTCCTGCATCACTTCACACATATCAATGGCCTTGCAAACCATTGGTGATCTCATTTTCCTTATTGCTACATACCAAGGACTTTCATACATACACCGTTTACAAGGTTTATACATACTCATATACACATGAACTCGCTCAACTTTTTGTTGATTTTTCAAACTACATGTATTTCAGGGAATTGATCGGATCTGGCAGGTGATGCACGTTAAGCTGCGTATTAAATAAAGATGTCATCCAAGATTGTTGGGTTTGGGAGGTGTAACCCCTACCTGGACGGTCACATGTCTCCACACCTTGTTTTATTAGAGTCTTTTGTGGTGTCTCATGAACACGTTTAAACACGTATGGTTTGTAACTTATCGTAAGTGTTGACATTTTCAAACAATGATGTCATGGTATTATTAAACCTAATGAATGGATGAGCATCTTGTATTTTATTTTCATATAGCATTGTTTTGATTGTTGCTATGGTATTAAGAAGTCACACCAAATAAACCCATGCTTCCGCAAAAGTCAGGG
Source organism: Helianthus annuus (assembly GCF_002127325.2). Lineage (NCBI taxonomy): Eukaryota > Viridiplantae > Streptophyta > Magnoliopsida > Asterales > Asteraceae > Helianthus > Helianthus annuus. The sequence goes on from NC_035437.2 coordinate 58,356,141, forward strand.
TGTGACAACTTGGTATCAGAGCCACGATCATAGCAAACTAGGATTCCTTCTCAAGTCTAGACTATGACCATTAGGGCTCTCAAGAAAATATATTTTTACATTGCATACACTAAAGTCCAGATCCGGGGCACAAACATTTTACAAACAAAAGGGCACAATTACACATTTCAAATTTATATTTCAGTCTTAGAGACTGGGGGAGTTCAGCCTTAGAGGCTGGGGAGGTACAGTCTTAGAGACTGGGGGATTCAATCTTAGAGATTGGCCAGGTTTAGTCTTAGAGACTGGGAGTTGGTCTTAGAGACCAGGGAGTGAGTCTGAGAGGCTAGGGAGTTCAGTTTGAGAAAGTGGGAGGGATAGTCTGGGGAAGACTAGGATGATTACTTGCATACATTACTGTGACTTACATGCTTATTTGATTTCATGTTGATATATGTGCAATTGTCATGATTGTTTGTTACAAACATCATGTCTTCTTCGAGTCGAGTTTCTGGAACACTAGACCCCATAGCAGTAGACCCAGATGATCTGATGCCCACAGATCCCGAGGTTTATACATCTGATACGGACAGTAGTGATGATGATGATTTCAGCCTTTCGCTTTGCCCGACGTCGGGGACGATGTTCAGCTCACTGATGGCATTCTAGCTGGGGATCTACCTCTTGCTGAGATCCCTGCTCCCGTTCCACTTGCTGCATTTCCTATGGAGGATTTTCCACTCGATGTTGTGTCTGATGACGACATCGATCTCTTCGTTGAGGGTCCCCCTAAGGACGACCATGAGGGTGGGGCCCCAATTGCTGATGATGTCGTCATTCCTATTGCTGAGGCTCCTGTGGAGGAGGCTCCTTCTGATCACCTGGTCCAGACTCGTTTGAGTCTGTGGCATCCGCTTCTTTGCACGACCGAGGCGTGCAGCACTACTCTCCTGACGCTGACTCAGACGTGGCGATGTCAGCTGTACCTGGTTCACCTCACGAATTTGAGTTTGATCATAAGTTCGAGGACGAGTTTGATCCAGTTTTTCCTCTTGATTTTGACCCCGATCACGAGATCGAGTTTATTCCTGTTGACCAGCCCTTGGAGGCACCAGTGGCTCCTACTGATCAGTTTCTTGATATACCTGCAAATTTGATATGGACTTTGCCGACCCTGAGCCTGTCATAGCACCAGAGCCTGTTGTTGCTCATGACCCTGTACCTATGCACTACCCTGTTCTTGATGGTGCTACAGTCGTTACAGCGCCTGATATGGATGCACCAGCCATTGCACCACCTATTGTTGATATTCCCATTGTTGCACCACCAGTGGTGGATGTTTCTATTGCTGATGCACCTCTGCCTGATCGTGTGCCGGCGTTTGTCGACCGTGCACCTTTTGCCACTCACATCGATCCTCGATACGCTGACACCCACAACGGGTGGATCGACGATGACAATTATCCCCCATATGTTAGACCTGTCACCCCTTCCCATGCACCCATCTCTGCACCGATTGATGTTGCCCCTCATTTTCCCCGTGTGTCTGATATCCATCGTACCGATCTTCCGATCACTTTTGTCCAGGATATTCCTCCGCCTCGTCCAGGGGAGGGTTCGTCGAGACAGCAGCCTGCTTTTGTACCGCCTGTATCGTCAGCTGTTCCATTCATGTCTCAGTTTCCTCACACTACACCATCTTTTGTACCTCCGGGCGAGCCGTTTTTGTGGTCTTCGCCCAATTTTATGCCCCTGTCCGACCCATATCACCCGTTTCATGTCAGATATACCACAGAGGATATACTGATATCCCTGCAGTTACAGCAGGACGCGTTGAGCAGACGCATTCAAGAGCTAGATTCCACGTCCTACTCCGTGTCATTGTCAGTCTCCTTTTTCTACACCACCAGCTCCTCTCCCCCTACCCCCTGATTCGGATGTTCGCCTCCTCACACCTGAGCAGCAGATTCCCTATTTGTTGCACGTTATTCATGCCCTTGAGGAGGATTGGGTCCACATGCGCCGTTTGCTTTTCTCTTATCTTCCTCCTCCACCGCCATCAGCGTAGCTATATTTTGGTTTAGTGTAGGTAGATTGCTTTGGTGAGAAAGTCGCAATTGGGGCAGCATACGAAGACTTTTGGAAGACCACACTTTTGTATATGATTTGTGTAGACTGATTTGTATTTTGGGGTGATGTAACCCTATGATCTTATTTTGATGTATGATGTACTATGAAACATGTAAAACTACATTGTGGTCATGATTAAATGAAAGCTCAATGGCAATGTTCTCACTACATGCTTTGTTGAATTATTCGTTTTATATTATAGCATGGGATGTTATGTGTTATGAGGTTGATGGATGTTACTATGTATATTTACTATACTTACTATGACCTGACCAATATGATCATCTTTTAGAAGATGCCTCCACAACGAGACCCAAGCCTGCCTACTGCTGAGGCGGAACTCCAGGAGCGAATTGCCGCAGCTATAGCACAGTATGCGGCCTCCCACGCAGAGACAAGCAGGAATACCTCAAACAACAACAACAACAACAACAACAACCCACCCAATGGTAATGTTAAGTCGCTTGAGACACATTACGTTACATTTGGATACTTCTTACACATCCACTAATGCTGATTGTTAATGATACTGCCCGTACAGGCTGTACTTACAAACAATTCCTGGATTGTAAGCCCTTGAACTACGATGGCACTTGAGGTGCTGTTGCTTTCGTCAGGTGGACGGAAAAGATGGACTCGGTAATACGGATGAACAAGTGTGCTCCTGAAAACCAAGTTACTTACGTCTCAGGAGTCTTTCTTGATAGTGCTTTATCCTGGTGGAACTTACAAGTTCAAACCTTAGGAGAGGCGGCGGCGTATGCACTGACATGGGCTGAGCTGAAGGAGCTCATGAGGAGGAAATATTGTTCACGAGCAGAGATACAGAAGCTGGAGACGGAATTCTGGAATCTGAAAATGGATGGCCCATAAATTGCTGAATATGTCCAAAGGTTCCACGACTTGTCACGCGTTGTGCCGTATATGGTTGAGCCTGAATTTAAACGCATTGAGCGTTTCATCTGGGGATTGGCACCCCAGATCATGAGCATGGTAACAACGTCCAAGCCTCCAACGATTACCGAAGCCATTGATCTCAGCGTGGCACTTACAGAAGAAGCCATCAGATTGAACAAGTTTTCAATTTCTGAACCGAAGAAGAAAGAAACTCATGTCGAATCCTCAGGGGAAGACAAGAGAAAGTTCTCCAACTTTAAGAAAAGTACCGGCAGTGCCAGCAAGAAGAGGGATACAAACCCGCCAGCTGAGGTAAAGACTGGCAGTGGACAAAAAGGGAAAGGATACATGGGCACTCTGCCCAAGTGCGAATTATGACAGTTTCATCATGCTGGCCGGTGCAGACTTAACAAATGTGAATTCTGTGGAAAGATGGGTCACTTAAAGGAAACTTGTTGTGTTGGTACTGGCCGTGGTGGCCAAATAGGGTTTGGTAACAACAACCGAGGAGGTAACGGGAATGGGAACCGCAACGGTGGAAATGGTAATCCTGGTAACTTCGGGAATCAAGCAGGAAATGGTAACCGCAATCAAAACAACAATCAAGGCGGTAATGAAGATGGTAAAGGTCGAGGATCGGGATGTTTCGACTGCAGAGGCATCGGGAACTTCAAGCATGAATGCCCAAAACTCAATCAAGCTCGCGGGAGGGTATTCAACATTGGAGCAAGGGAATCACGCCAGGACCGGAATGTTGTCACTGGTACGTTCCCTATAAATCAACGCTTTGCATCTGTACTGTTTGACACTGGTGACGACTATAGTTTTGTATCAATAGAATTTAAGAATATGCTTGGGTTAACTGCTAGTAAGTTAGACCTTCCATACTCAATCGAACTGGCTAACGGAAAGCTAGTAGAAACAAATGAAGTAATCAGAGGGTGCGTAATAGTGCTGGGAGAACACGAATTTACACTGGATTTACTGCCAGTCGAGTTGGGCAGCTTTGACGTGGTAGTAGGGTTGGATTGGTTATCTAGCAACAAAGCCGAGATTGTTTGTCACGAGAAGGCCATTCGCATCCCAATGGCGGATGGAGAGACGATTGTGGTTCATGGAGAAAAGCGCGATATGCCATTGAGGATCATTAGCTACCTAAAAGCTCAAAAGTGTTTGAAGAAGGGATGTGTTGCCTTCTTGGCACATATTGTTGATAGAGAAGCCGTTGAGCCTAAGATAGAAGATATTCCAGTCGTGAAGGAGTATCCTGAAGTCTTTCCATAAGATTTGCCAGGATTGCCGCCACAGAGACAAGTCGAGTTCCATATTGACTTAGTTCCAGGCGCCGCGCCTGTGGCTAAGGCACCTTATAGACTTGCACCTTCAGAAATGCAGGAGTTGTTAGACAAAGGATTCATCAGACCAAGCTTCTCACCTTGGGGAGCTCCAATCTTGGTTGTCAAGAAGAAGGAGGGTAGTTCTCGCATGTGTATCAACTACCGGGAGCTGAACAAGCTGACAATTAAGAACATATATCCTTTGCCAAGGATCAATGACCTGTTCGATCAGTTACAGGGTTCAAGTTTTTCCTCAAAAGTCGATCTTCGATCAGGTTATCACCAGTTGAGGATTCAAGAAGAAAGTATCCCCAAAACGGCCTTTAGGACTCGCTATGGGCATTACGAGTTCCTAGTTATGCCGTTTGGTCTGACAAACGCGCCAGCTGTATTCATGGACTTGATGAACAGAGTTTGCTAGCCGTACCTTGATAAGTTTGTAATTGTATTCATTGACGATATCCTAATCTACTCAAAGACAAAAGAAGGACACGAGCATCATCTAAGAGCCATTTTAGAGCTGCTTAAGAAGGAGAAGTTGTACGCAAAATTCTCGAAGTGCGAGTTCTGGTTACGCGAAGTCCAGTTTCTTGGACATGTGGTGAATGGAAATGGAATTCATGTGGATCCCACAAAGATCGAGGCAATCAAGAACTTGGAAACTCCAAAGACGCCAACCGAAATTCGACAGTTTCTAGGTTTGGCTGGTTATTATCGAAGGTTCATTGAGGATTTCTCGAAAATCTCTCAACCTTTGACCTCCCTTACGCAGAAAGACAAGAAGTTTGATTGGGGAGACAAACAGGAAGAAGCATTTCAACTGTTGAAAAACAAGCTTTGCGACGCACCAATCTTATCTCTACCCGAAGGCACGGACGACATCGTGGTATATTGTAACGCTTCGCGTCAAGGTTTAGGCTGCGTGCTGATGCAACGACAGAAGGTTATAGCATATGCTTCTCGTCAGTTAAAGGTCCACGAGAGAAATTATACCACGCATGACTTGGAATTAGGCGCGGTGGTATTTGCATTAAAGATCTGGCGACATTACTTATATGGCACGTGCTGCACGATCTACACAGATCACAAGAGCCTACAGCATATTTTTGATCAAAAAGAACTTAACATGAGGCAAAGATGCTGGGTTGAACTATTGAACGACTACGACTGTGAAATCAAGTATCATCCAGGGAAGGCGAAGGTGGTCACCGATGCCCTGAGTCGGAAGGAAAGAATCAAGCCCATAAGGGTTAGGGCTTTGGAAATGATTGTTCAAACGGATCTCTCCTTGCGCATTCGTGCCGCGCAGAGAGAAGCTCTCAAGGAAAGAAATATTGAGAATGAATACCTCCGTGGGATGGAGAAGCAGTTGGTACCAAACGTGGAAGGAACGTTGTGCTTCATGAAACAAATTTGGGTTCCTTTGTTTGGTGGTTTGAGAAAGGTTATTTTTGATGAAGCTCACAATTCACGGTACTCGATTCATCCAGGAGAGGATAAGATGTACCAAGATCTTAAGGATTTCTATTGGTGGCCAAGAATGAAAGGCGATGTTGCGATATACGTTGGTAAATGTTTAACATGCGCCAAAGTGAAAGCCAAGTACCAGAGGCCTTCAGGTTTCTTACAACAACCCGAAATACCCCAATGGAAATGGGAACAGATTTCGATGGATTTTATAACGAAACTGCCAAGAACGCCCAAAGGTCACGATACAATTTGGGTAATAGTAGACCGTTTAACAAAATTTGCACACTTTTTACCAATCAAGGAGAAAGACAACACGAGCAGACTTGCTGAAATATATCTGAGAGAAATTGTTGCACGTCATGGAGTGCCTCTCTTAATTATCTCTGATAGAGATAGAAGATTCGTGTCGATGATTTGGCAGTCCTTTCAAGAAGATTTTGGTTCATAGTTGAACCTGAGTACTGCGTTTCACCCGCAAACAGACGGACAGAGCGAACGAACGATTCAAACGTTAGAAGACATGTTGGGAGCTTACGTTATGGATTTAGGTGGGAGTTGGGACACTCACCTACCGTTGGTTGAATTTTCATACAATAATAGTTATCATGCAAGCATCCAAGCCGCACCGTTCGAAGCTCTCTACGGGCGTAAGTGTCGATCACCGGTTTGTTGGGCCGACGCAGGAGATAGATAGTTAGTTGGTCCGGATGTGGTTCATGAAACAACGGACAAAATTTTCCAAATCCGAGAACGCATCAAGGCGACTCGTGATCGTCAGAAGTGTTATGCGGACCGAAGAAGGAAACCTCTGGAATTTGAGGTGGGAAACATGGTTTTGTTAAAAGTTTCACCCTGGAAGGGTGTGGCATGCTTTGGGAAGCGTGGGAAGTTGAACCCCAGGTACATTGGTCCATTCAGAATTCTGGAACGAATTGGGTTGGTAGCATACAAGTTGGATTTACCTGCTGAACTTAATATCGTTCATGATACATTCCATGTATCAAATTTGAAAAAGAGTCCAACTCAAGAAACTATGGTCATTCGTGCTGACGAAGTTCATGTTAACGACACACTCCACTTTACTGAAGAACCTGTTGAGGTTACGGATTGGAAGGTTAACAAGACACGCCGGAGTAGTGTCAAACTCGTCAAGGTTCGAGGGAATGCACGACATGGCCCAGAATTCACATGGGAATGTGAGTATCGAATGAAGGATAAATACCCACATTTGTTCCCCAAGACCCCTGCAACTAGAAGCAGAACCTAAAATTTCAGGACGAAATTTTCTTAACCGGGGGAGAATGTGACAACCCTCACAATTACAGGTACCGTACAGTTAATTAATTTTAATTATGTGCTTAATGACTGTGCTGGATTATAACTGACAATTTAAACTACTTTATGATTTTTGCATCACACATACATATGCATCATATCCCATACTGTCACTCCATTTATTACACACAAACATTAGTGACATACTTGATGCACAAAGCACAGTTAGCACACTGAACGGATGACTCAGAAACACGCTGATACCAGCACATGGACAAACAATGTTTTTGAGGCCAGTATGAGCCAGGGATAGGATATTATACTAGTACGGAGTGTAGGGAAGTAAGGACCATAAAACTGCGTCACTAGGTGATAGTTAAAGTGCCGGGAAGTGCCTAAAACACACTTTAAGTGCAGAATTCTGCATTTATTAATAAAATTCAACATTGTAACGTGCTAGTAGGGTGCAAAAATATGGCAGAATGGTCCTGAATGCTTTCCTAAGTGCGGGGAATTAATTGTGTTACAAAAATATATATAAAAGACACTTTACGGAATAATTAAACACTTTAACGGAACGGTGTCTAACCGGACAACCGAACATTACCCGGGACACCAAAATTTTGTTAAATAGATTGTTTAATTATTTCTTGACTAGTCTTAATCCCCGAACACCCTAACACCCACTAAAAAGCAACTAACTAACATATGGAAGCTTATACTTGAAATCTAACTTACCATTACCAACTTTTAACAAAAACTTACAACCAACCACCCCCCGAACCGAATTCGGTCCCAAATGGACCCACCCCAAAATCCACACCATGCCTCATCTCTTGTTCTTGGATTATATTCCATTATTTTAGTACATTATGACTTGTGGTGGTTACCAAAATATATGAAGACATGTTATAAGTATGGGAGCAATCTTACTTCATCACTTCTCGTAATTCACACCATCACTCCCTCACCTCTCTCTCTCCCTCTCGGCTCACTTGTGCCGCCACCATAACCACCATTTCACCACCACATTCATCCATTTTCAAGTTCCATTCAAGCTTAAAAGGTGGAAGCTTGCAACTTGTGGAGCTTCAAAGGGCTTTGTTTCTTGCTTTTTCACCATCATTTCTTCATCTTCTCCCTAAGATTCACCCCTAGCCTTGGTGCTAGTATTAAGTTCTTGTCAAACTCTTGTTCATCTTGTTTTTATGATCAAAAGTTGTAGTATGTTCAAAACACAAAAGAACAAGAACACTAAAAAGGGTTAAACAAGAAACTTGAACATAAAAGTTCACATGGAGATGAGATGTTAATAGTATGATATTGTAGTGATGTTTCTTGGTGGTGTGATGTTAATCACCATATGGATCTTGTTAAATAATGTTTAGGAATATGATTTAACAAGAATAGAAAGTGGTTATGTGCTACATAAAATAACCACCTTCTAGTTTAATCATGAACTTGAATAAAAATGATTTTCTTAAAATATAAGTGAACAAGTTGATGGATGATCATGTTGATCCAAACTTTATAAAAGATTTTTATAAATAGACCTAGTTAGAAAAGCGGTTTTTGGAAAATCATGACTCTTACACACACTTATAGTATTTTTAGACATAATGTAAGAGTAAAAACCTTTTATTTACAAGAAGAGTTCAAAAGGGTAATTTTCGTAAAAATTGTTTACAAGTTGTAAACACTAAATTATTTGAAGAGAATGATTTTTAAAGAAATAAATATGCTTTGGAAGGTAACTAAGTCCACTAAAAACTTTACCAAGTTACTACGCGTTTTCGAAATATATCGAGTTCATGATTAGTGTGTAACACATATATTTTTGCTCTTGGTATTGTAAAAAAATTTGTAAAAAATAATTATTGATGATTGTTGATTGATTTTGAAAAGAAAATGATATGCTTAATAGCATGGACACCTCCGTTTTTAGGGGAAACTCTGGCGAAATTTTCTAAAAATTCCAACACTTAGAAAATATTTTTCCAAACAAGTGTTACAAGTATATTTTATAACTTGTGTTTCGAATATAAACTTCGCCATAATTTTTGTAACAAAATACAAGTATCGGAGGTTGATTTTCTTGAATAAAAATGGATAAATATATATTTTGAAAATATATTTTTATACTAAAACGCTTGTGTGATTATTTGTTATTTTGTGAACTAGTTATATTATTTAGGTCAATATAATGTAACTTAGCAAAATGCCATCACGTTTTATAATTCCGGAAATACTTATACGAATATATTTTGGGTAAATATTATTTGGACACAAAGAATGAAAATATATTATTTTTGGGAAAAGTATATATATTTTGGGAATATATTATTTTCGACAAATGTGTTAAATATATTTTTTCTAAATGGAATTTAAAAATATATTATTTTCGGAACCACCAAAATACATGTATAAATACCCTCATCCTTGGGAAGGAAATACACATATAAAATACTTGAGAAGTATGAATACGAAATAGTTGCCTAACTATTATTCCAAAACCCTAAGAATAAAACTTAAGTTAAAATAATTATTATTATTTTAACAAGAAGCTATGACTTGGGTAATAACAAAGTAACGTAACTCAAACCCGTAATACGAAAGCAAGGCACGGTCCGTTCATCTAATAGATATAGTACGTTGTAGGTTGTCGTGTAGCGGAGCAAGTTTGAGTTGACAATACGATTCGGAAAAGCACTACTGTGAGTTCATGCCCCCCTTTTCTCTTAACTGTTTTCAGTTTTATAACTTCGGGGGTGGAATACATGTTACAAATATACAGACATTTTTATACATGGTATGGTTAGCTTAAGGAGGGACTTTCATACACCGTTAGATCATGTGAGTGGGTAGGCGGCTACTAAAGGCCATTAATCCTCGTCGTAGGACCGAGGGACATGAGTGATAGATCTATTTGGGTGTAGCGAGCCCACACCTGTGAGGCCGGGGCGGCCCATAGTGGTGACTGTGTCTTACAGCCGGAAGCCTTGTACAACTCCGATAGTTTTGAGTCTTCCTGCATCACTTCACACATATCAATGGCATTGCAAACCATTGGTGATCTCATTTTCCTTATTGCTACATACGAGGGGCTTTCATACATACACCGTTTACAAGGTTTATACATACTCACATACACATGAACTCGCTCATCTTTTTGTTGATTTTTCAAACTACATGTATTTCAGGGAATTGATCGGATCTGGCAGGTGATGCACGTTAAGCTGCGTATTAAATAAAGATGTCATCCAAGATTGTTGGGTTTGGGAGGTGGAACCCCTACCTGGACGGGTCACATGTCTCCAAACCTTGCTTTATTAGAGTCTTTTGTGGTGTCTCATGAACACGTTTAAACAAGTATGGTTTGTAACTTATCTTAAGTGTCGACATTTTCAAACAATGATGTCATGGTATTATTAAACCTAATGAATGGATGAGCATCTTGCATTTTATTTTCATATAGCATTTTTGTGATTGTTGTTATGGTATTAAGAAGTCACACCAAATAAACCCACGCTTCAGCAAAAGCCAGGGTGTGACATCCATTCCCTGACCTAACTCAGCGATTCTTCACCCTTACCAGGCTTAGCTATAGCCAGGCAATGCCCATGTAGTGGAGAGTCTTGTACACTGTTGAGCAAATCATCAGCAACGAAGGAATTGATTTTAATCTGTCTGAGCTCTCACATCTGTATTCCCTTGTAACCCATGGATCCTACCGGTTTATGTTTAAGGCTAAACCCTATCAACCACTTCCAATCCATAAGACCACCAGAACCGATACCACATGGAAGAATCAATTAATCTTTGTGAGAAGGGATTCTATTCCTTTATGTGACAACTGTGTTCTGTAATCGATATACAATGTAAAACAATGTTAATTATCAATAAAACAATATGCTTTGGTGTTATTATATGTGTTTTGGTGTTATTATGTGTGTATTTGTGTTTGATGATTTTACGATTTGATTCAATTCCGATTTCAAGCTTTAAATCGCTTTCTGGAAGGTTATACGCAAACTGGTGCGTAAACGCAGTCAGTTTAAACGCGACAAACATTCCGGAATAGTGACATAGGCATAACATACCTTAAATAACCTTCACATAACTTAGAAATATGTTTTGGATGGTTTGTTGTGTTGAAAACAAGTTTGTTCGATCGCAGTGACTATTTGTGTCAAACTGCGAAACTATACCGATTTGTATAATAACGATCATTCCGGAACTTGATCACAAATTAAACATACCATAAATACCCTTTACATAGCTTAGAAATAGGCTTTGAGGGGTTCGGTATGCTAAAATAAGCTTATTTGATCAACAGGCACTAAAAGCGTCAAAAAGTGAATAAGTTTGCATTTTCGCGCATATCTTACATTCTGAATATATCCAGACATCCATAAATTTGTGTAATCATTAACATATTTTATTTTATTGATTGGCATGATAAAATTCCATTCGTCGCTTAATTTGGATCGTTTTTGCTTTCGTTACGACTTCCGTCATAATTAACGGAATAACGCAACCATACGACCAAACGAACCGACATCTGAGATGTGTTTGAGCATATTTTAAGTTCCCTATACTTTGACATCATTTTAGAGCTTTGAAATGAGGATAGCGGGGCTTAAACGTGTCAAATACGCTTCGAAATACAAGTTTTTCAAGTCTAGGGACCAAATGTGACAATCTGCCAAACTTGCTTAGGCGGCCCGCGTAAGATTATGTCTGGGTCTACGTGGCCCATGACAGACTGCCAGCACAGAAACATTGAGTATGGACTTTGAGCTGGTTTTGATGGTTTTTAGCCACCGATTTGGGATACTTTGGGCAGCTTTTTGATAGTTTTTAGTATTCCTATGGTTTTGAAAACCATGTGCCCAAGTGGAGGGCCAAGATCGAAGCACGTTTTGCAAGGAACGATCCTAACGGTTTACCGAAAGCTATATAAACCCACCATTTCATTTCATTTCTGCACACTTTGGTCTGATTTTACTCTAAGTTGAAGTGTATACTTCATACATGAGTAATCTTTAGATCAAAACTTCCTACCTTTGACCCTTTGTAAGTTTCTTTCATTCTTTTATGCGTTTTCAAGCATGAAAGTCAAACAGTGTTTGACTTTCTACTTTGACCAGGTTATGGTCAACACAAAGTTCATTTGAACTTTGCAACGTGAGCGTAATCATGATGGTTATAGTCCTGTGTGACTATACCTACTGATTACCACGTTGACTAGGGTAGTGACGAGTCGTAGTTTCGGTCAAAATATGTATTCATACGTATTTTGTAACCAAACTACTCTTGGGTATCAAAACACTTTGTTTTGATATCAAAACCTGTTTTCTAACTCAACTAAACACGTTTTAACATGTTTAGCTCATAACTTTTAGTCTTGTGCTTGTTTAGAGTCGTAAGTCAAGCGGTCTAAACCACCGCTTAGACTTTCGAACTCAACCCGTTTGGTCGATCATTAGGATCCGACCAAGCATGTTTAGTGACCATAGTTGTATAGGGAATAACCTTTCGAGGTTATACCTTATGGTTTCTTAGTTTAAGTAGTTGTATGATAGGTAGTTTATATGCCTTAGGTAAATGACCAAAATGCCCTTTTCATGCATAATTGAATTTTAAGCATATGTAACCTAAACTTTTGTCACTTAATTGATTATGCAACATGTCTAGGCATATAATACTTGTCATAGGACTAGTTAGACGTCTCGAACGCGCGTTTGCACGAACGACGCGTTAAAGTAGCGTAAGCTACCTTAATGAGTCGTAACGGGTCGAAAGCACTTAGGATAGGTTCCGATTTAGAATGTAGGCTTTGTTAAACCATATCATATGAGTTCCAATACTCATTTGGTTTACGAGACCTCATTCTGTCCGATCTTCCGATTTAGTTGTCGATTATTTGACTAGTGATCCGTTTTCTAGGTGCTGCTTGATTTCCTTGTTTTGCTTGAGTTTGTTGAGTTCTTTTGAGGATACTTTGCACTTCAAGTGAGTACATAGTTCCCCTATTTTACTATTTTCAATTGTTTTGGGATGATTCATATGTGTTAAATGATTTCGAGGTTTAAACAATGGTTTCAAAAACGACTAAAATGGTTTATATTAACTAATAACGATTTCAATAATGTGAATGAACTTGTTGGTTGTAGGTACATAACGAATAACATTCATTAACATTGATCAAGCCGACCAGTATTAGGTTATGGTACCATAGGATCTGACAAATCCCGTTATCAGACTACACCCATGGTTATGTGTGGGGGTTGTGTGGGTAACGACTGAATCTGTGTTTGTTAACTTACCCTTTGGTGGTTTGTTAATTCGAGTTGAACGAGGGACGAGTTGCGAAGGTTTGGATGTTATTAGCGAGACGACCAAAAGTAGTTTTCACAATTAAAACAAGAACAATTTTGGGACGAGTTAAACGATTTGAAACGATTTTGGAAACGATTGGTACAAGTTAAACGATTTGAACAAACGATTGGTTTTGGGTGGTGATTAGGTAATGGGACGGGTGTAACATGATAAAAGCATGGTAGATACGCTGCTGGTACTTTTTATATATAAGTGTTTTTATCATATTACATTCTGTGTCAATATTTAGTTCACTTGGGCAAACGATTTTAAAACGATGTCACATAACGATGTGAAAACCTTTAAACCTTAGAAGGTATAAGACACTTAAAACATGGGAGAGAGGTGGCCAACCCCTTGATCCTCTATTAACGATGTTAAAAATTTCTACAAAAGTTTAAAACGAAACGAGGATCCTATATCATGTAAGGATCCTTGATCCAATGACAGAATCCTAAAGCGTTGAAGAATCCTTGATCCTTGTTATATAAAATATTTCTTTAGGTGGATAGCATTCCAAGCCCTCGGTAAGAGATCACCATCCATGGTCAATAGGCTGTATGCCCCCATTCTAGCCTCTGCTTCTATCAAATAGGCGTCTTCCCACTTAGGTGCCAATTTACCCCCAGTTGGGACTTTAGTGTTTTGGAATTCTTTCCTTAGCACCAAGTCACTAACTATAAGCCTTCTGATCCTGACATTTTTGTTGTATGCTCCAGCCATCCTTTTGTGACAACTGGCACAAAACCGTTAATTTCCGTACAATTTTATTAATTATTTATTAACTGCAATTATGTGCTTAAACGTCAACATTATGTTTTTACTTGCTTTACATATGAATTCATGCATGTTTTATACTTCAAATATCGCATTGTGCATTACATTAAGCGTTGCGTCAGAAAGACTAGTAAACTCACCGGTAAGATAAGCTATATCAGCATTTCTACAGAACACAATCAGACAATAGACTTAGGGCCTAGATGTAGGTCCAGCATCAAAAATACATTAAAACCCAAGTGGGTGAACAAGGGTTTATATTAACACTTTCCGTACGCTAAAATAAGCACTAAAAACTGTCTGAAACGCACTTTAAACACAAAATCCAGCATTATTCAGCAAAAATCAGCTTTTACAAGTCAAAATAACATTCAAAAATAGTGTCTAATCATCAAAAATAACTTGTAAAGTGTCGGGAATGAAAACTGTCACAAAAGGGTACTTCATACCTTCTAAATTTCACAATTAAACACTTTAACGAACTGACAACCAAACAATTTACCGGACACTACCGAAAACATTAAAAATGAACAGTAACATTGTTTTGGTGTTATTTAGCTAGTATTGATCATAAAACACATTAAAATCCCTAAAAACACTTAAACACACTTAACCTAACATTAAGCCCTAACTTACACTTTACCTTCACCTTTCAAAATTTTACACTTTACCCCCCCCCCCACAATCCAAATCCAGCCCATGTGGGACCCACTTGTTCCCCATGCTTACTTGAGATGATGGGTGGTCAAAGATGCTAAATTTTAATCCTATGGTTAAAGGTTTGGTGGAGATTATAAGTAAGAAACCAAAAGTGCAAAACATTATCACTTCACAACATTTCCAAACATCTTCTTCCTCCCTCTTCCTCCCATTGCTCTCAGCCTCAAGAACACACACATACATCCACATTTTCCTTCATATTCAAGAAGATCCAAGGTTATCCAAGGGTGTTAGAAGATGATCTAAGAAGGTTTCAAGCACAAGAAGTGGAAGGACCTCTCTAGGAAGCATTTAACCACCCATTCTTCATCATCTTCTTCTTCTTGGTGTTCTTGCCACTTCCCTAGCCACTAGAGCTAGTAGTAAGCATCATAATCTCTATTTTACTTCATGTTCATAGTATGTACAAGATACACCATCTAAGAAACTAAACCTTAAAAGATGAAGATATGAAGATCTAACATAATCTAAAGAAAAACAAGTGTTTTTGGTGATGTTTGATGTTTGTGATGAAGTTGTTGTTGTTGAATCTTGTGTTTATGTTTAGATCTTTCATGTTAAAGCTTGTTAGAAGCTTAGATCTAACAAGTTTAAGCATGGATCTTGAAAGATCCATGGTTAAACTTGAAGATGAATTTGAAAAACCTTTATGTGAACTTGAAAAATGATTTTTAAAGCATAATCTTGTGTTCTTGAAGTAACTAAGTTTATATAGAGTTAACTTATGAAACTAAACTCCATGAAAAGTTTGTAAAAAGTTCATCAAGAAGCTTATTTTTGAAAGATTCAAGTATGTTAAGCATGGATCTTGGAAGATCCATGATGAAACTTGATTTTAAACATAAAGATCTTTTAAATGAGCATAACAATAGTTTTAGAATATGTTTTTCAAGACTTTGGAACCCTAAAACTCATGGATGATTTGGTTAGTAAATTAATGTTTCATAATAAGTTTGCTTAAAGTTAACAAGAACACTTGATTTTGAAAGATCCTTGTATCTAAAGTGTAGATCTAAAAGACTACAAATTTTTAACAAAAATCAAATTCATTATAAGGTGTTAGATGATGAAATTAATGTATGTTACTTGTGAAAATTGTGTAAATTGATTTTTGGTAATGAAAAGAAAATAAACACATGTTTTGAAAACATGGGAAACCTCTATTTTTAGGGGAAACTATGTCAAAATTTTTATAAAATTTTGGCACTTAGAAAAATATAAGTTTTGGTGAAACTTATTCCCCAAAAATTAAACCTAAAAATATTTATCAATGTTTCCTAATTTTTGTACAAAATAACAAGCTAAGAAAATAAGGATTTCTTCAAGTTAAAATCAATATTAAGTATGTATATTTTTAGGAAAAATATATATATATATTTAGTGATCACCAAATTTTGTGCTAAGTGTATATTATGTGTATTATATGTAGTAGTGTATTAGGATCATGAAAATACACTAAATACTCCCAAGGAGTATCACCAACAAAATACACATAAAAATACATAACTAATACCCAAGAATGCTCATGCGAATAACCCATGAAAAGGTATATGGACAAATACAAGAAAATATATTTATATAAATATATCCCTTAACACATTTTGGACTTCGACAATTTATGGACAATTAGGGACTTAAATATATATTTGGACAAATATATATAACTATTACCAAGTAATGAGAATTATACAAAAAACGGAGAATAACAAAAATAAATATGTATTTTACAAGCATAACAAAATTTAAATATTTCACACAAGTCTTAAAAATACATTATTTTTAAGAAATATAATTCCGGAAACTATTAAAAATCAAAGTATTGATTTTGACAAATAATGTAAAATACACAAGTATTTACATGAAAATACAAGTATACTTCCCTAAGTATACGTACACAAAAATAATATTGAAAATATTATTTAACAAAATACTTATATTTATTTTTGGGAAATAATATAAGAGTCATATTTTGGAACAAGTTAAAAATATGAATTATTTTAACACCTATCGTTTGTCAAATACTACATAAAAAATATATATTTTTGGAAGTAAAATATATATATATTTACTTATAAGCAATACATATTCAAAATACAAGAACAAGACGAACGGGCAAGACCCGACAAATAAGGGCACGACCCTCACACAAGATGAACATACACAAAACAAATACTTAACCTAAGATGGTGACTTGTACATAGAGTGTTACAAGTCTAGTGATTAACGCACATAGAATACTTATAGGTTGCGACGCCTACGAGACAAACCCAGTGAAGTTTATGACGCAAGATACGCAAAACTGTGAGTTCATGTCCCCACTTTTAAACTTTTACTTGTTTTCTAAACTTGGGGAAAATACATGTACTATGGTATGTAGAACACAAAAACTAACGAATGACACATAGATCATGTGACGAATAGGGTTCCATAAGCACCATTAATCAACATGATACTTAGACCACAGAATGAAAGGTTAGATCTATTGGGTTTCAGGCAGCCACACTCTTGGCTACTTTGTTACCGGGAGTGCTTTTGTGTCTCTAGTCGTGAACCGACAAGTAAAATGCCTATGGTTTGGATGCTTCCTATGTCGTGACATATGTTAATGTCGTAGCTAAACATTAGCGATCTCGTATTCCTTACATTTGCAGAACACGGTTACAGATACATTTTACAAATTACATACAATGTTTTCATACAAGTATATTCAAACCTTCTATACAAAAACGCATGAATTCACACCAACTTATGTTGACGAATTTTCCAAAACTTACATGTATTTCAGGTAACTAAGTGGATGTATGCGTAGTCTCCTTGCTCAAGATGGTTGTTTATGTTTCAAGTTATTTTGTGTCGATGCTCCTTTGCCACTTTTGTAGGATTTGTTTTTTATCTCCCGCCTCTTTGCGGAGATATAATGAACAAAACCTTAATATTTGTTTTTAAAATGAAGTTTTAGACTTTTCAAACAATTATCTTATGTTTATTACAAACTTTTAACCTAACTTTTGTTTTGGATGATTAACGATGAATGGCAAATGAAGTTATTTTATAATCATGTAGAATGTTTACCTCTCGTATGCAATGAGAACCTTTCAGCATCACACATCGTGCTTCCGCCTTAGAAAGGGGCGTGACACCTTTGATGATAACTGACCATCCTTATTCTTGCCAAGTCTCTGAGCTCATCCAGAGTATCCAGGTCTTGAGTCAGATTTTTAGCATTTGCCTGAGTATCACGGATGCTTGTTCTGGCTGTAGGAACCACCCTCTCTGTAGGGATCACCGCCTCAGTTCCAAAAAGTAGGGAAAATGGAGTCTTGTCTGTGGCATTCTTTGGAGTTGTCCTATCTGCCCAAAGGACATATGGCAGCTCCTTAGCCCACATTCCTTTCTTGGATCCTAATTTCTTCTTCAAGTTGTTGATGATAATCTTGTTGCTTGATTCTGCTTGGCCATTAGCTTGTGGGTGGATTGGTGTTGATGTAATCATTTTAAACCCCCAGTTGTCACAAAAGTTAGTAGTTCTATTCCCAATAAATTGGGATCCATCACATATAATTTCAGAAGAAATTCCAAATCTAGTAATAATGTTTCTTTTAATAAAGGATATGACTTTCTTTTCTCTGACTTGAACAAAAGCTTCTTCTTCTATCCATTTGGAGAAGTAGTCGGTCATAGCTAGCATGAACACTTTCCCGCCTGGTGCTTTTGGGAGTTTGCCTACTATATACATTTTCCATTTCATGAATGGCCAAGAGGAAATTATAGGATATAAAGGCTCTGTTGGCTGATGTAGGATGTTGCTATTTCTTTGACAAGCATCACATTTCCTTGCATATTCTATGGCATCCTTCTTCATTTTAGGCCAGTAGTAACCTGTTCTAAGGATCCTGGAGAATAATGCTCTACCCCCAGTGTGATTTCCATAGTCTCCTTCATGGAAGTCCTTCATGACCTCTTGAATTTCTGGATCCTTAATACATCGCAAATAGGACCTGCAAGAGATTTTTTATACAAGATGTTATTTAATAGAGTGAATTGAGATACTTTAATTCTGAAGGCTATGGGATTCTCCCCTATGGGAATTTCCCCATTCTAAATGAACTTCATACTTGGGAGGATCCATGATCCTAAATTTGGCTGCACATCACTGCGTACAATTGCAGTATCCTCAACTATCTCCATTGCTTCATTTTCCTCTATTGCAGGAGAAAGAACGTGGATGATAGGTATCCTCACATCTTCTAGTATTTTCAAGGATAATCCTAGGTTTGCTAAGGCATTTGCCCTTGCATTCTCATCTTTGGGAACCTGTGTTAAGCTGAAAGAATCAAAAGAATATGTCAGTTTCCAGACTATTTCTAGGTATTAGATTAGTTTTTTGCCTTCGATAGTATATGAGCCATTAAAATGGTTAGTAATTAGTAATGAATCTATGTACACTTGAAGGTACATGTTCCTCATTTGCTTAGCTAATTGCAAACTTGCTATTAAGGCCTCATATTCTGCTTGATTGTTAGTGATTTGAAATTCACAGGCACTGGACTGGGGTATTACGTCCCCCTGTGGCGATTTTAGTAGTATGCCTAGTCCAGTTCCTTTGACATTTAAGGCTCCATCTGTGAAGAGTGTCCAAGGATCCTTGGTCTCCTCTAGTAGTTGAACCTCTAGTTCAGCTTCCCTTTGTAGATCACTACTAAAATTAGCCATAAAGTCAGCCAAAGCTTCAGACTTGATGCTAGTCCTTGGTTCATATCTAATATCATATGCACTAAGCTTGACTGCCCACTTTGCCATTCTACCTGACATTTCAGGTTTCCTGAGAACGTTCTTAATAGGAAAGTTAGTATTCACAATAATTGTGTGAGCTTCAAAATAATGTCTAAGTTTAGTGGAAGCCATGATCAATGCAAGAATTAATTTCTCTAAGTGAGAATACATGTCTTCAGCAACAAGAAGGCTTTTACTTACATAATACAATGGATGTTGTTAACCTTCATGATCCTTAACTAATACTGCACTTACTGCTTTACCTGAAACAGCTAAGTACAAGGATAATGGCTCACCATCCTCTAGTTTCATTAAGGCTAGTGCTGAGGATAGATAATCCTTGAGAGCATTGAGTGTAGCTTCGTGCTTCCCAGTCCACTCAAATTTCTTATTCTTCCATACAATGTTATAAAAATCCTTGCACTTCCCTGAGGACTTTGAAAAAAACCTGTTTAAGGCTACAATCCTCCTTGTTAGCCTCTAGACATCCTTTACACTGGTAGGAGATTTTATGTTTACAATCACCTTTATCTGCTCTGGGCTGGCTTCAATTCCTCTTTTGGTTACCATGTATCCCAGGAACTTCCCAGCTTTGAAACCAAAATGACACTTTGAAGGATTCAGCTTCATGTTGTATTGATCAAGGATGTTAAATGCCACTTCAAGATCCTTGAGATGATCTTCTGCTTTCTTGGACTTCACCGCCATGTCATCAATGTAGACCTCCATAGTGTCTCCAATTCGTTCTTTCAACATCATATTGACTAGTCTTTGGTAAGTGGCACCTGCCATTAAGAGTTTGTCCACCTCCTCTTGGATAATGACGTTCCTTTCAGGTGCAAATTTTCTTCTTTTTTGATGAATTATCCTGAAAAATTTATCAATACCCAATTTATGAGTAATAATGTCTTTAGAGATACCTGTCATATCTTCATGTTTCCAAGCAAAGGTAGACTTCCTTCTCTTTAGGAAGGATACTAGATCCTTCTCTATACTATCAAGGATCCCGGATCCTATAAAAACTTTGATTTCAAGATCCTTAGGGTCTAGTATTACATCCTTGATGTCTTGTTCTCTTGCCTCCTTCACATCCCTTGGTGGATGTTGTAATTGCTATGCTACCCTTGATTTTGAAGCCGGTTTCACTAAAGAGGTATAGCAGTTCTTGGCCTCTTGTTGATCGCTTTCTATCTTTACTACTCCTCATCGGGTTGGTAGTTTCACACATTGGTGGTAGGTTGAAGGGACAACTTTCATGTCACGTATCCAGGGCCTGCCAAGGATCACATTGTAACAAGATAAACAGTCAATAACATAAAATTTCTGCATAGAGTTTACCCCCCGATAAAGATTGGGAGTTTGATGTCCCTCAGCGTGTTCTTCATTTCACCGCAGAATCCTATAAAGACTGATGATCTCGGAACTATTTCTGATTTCGGGATGTTCATCCTCTTTAGGACATCAAGTTGGATGATGTTCACAGAGATCCTACCATCTATAAGGACCCTCCGGACAATATGGTTAGAAATAAAAAAGGTAATAACTAATCCATCATAGTGAGGATCCTCGATATCAATATGATCATCCTCATCAAAGGATATAACTTTCTGTTGAGTTAGAGTGGAGGTTCTAATAGGCCTGTCTTCGTTTTCCAACTTGGTTTCTTTGGCATGCCTCTTTGCTGCAGAGAATGAGGTTCCACAGATATCTGAGCCTCCAGAAATGAAGTTAATGGTTTGGGCAACTGCAGGTGGTGGAGGAGCCCTT
Source organism: Helianthus annuus (assembly GCF_002127325.2). Lineage (NCBI taxonomy): Eukaryota > Viridiplantae > Streptophyta > Magnoliopsida > Asterales > Asteraceae > Helianthus > Helianthus annuus. Next base: position 58,377,647 of record NC_035437.2, read on the forward strand.
TCAGGTACTTTTATAGGATCCTGAATCCTTGATTTCATACTACCAATAATTCTTTCAAGTGATGCTTACTAAGTAGGTAGCCTATCTCCTTTCTAAATGCAATGCATTTGTCGGTAAGGTGGCCAAAATCTTCATGGTATGCAAACCATTTAGATTTATCTTTGAAGGATGTTGATTTCTCATTCTTCTTGGGCCATCTTGCTTTCTCACCTAAATTCTGCAAGGCAAGCATTAGTTCACTATTATCTCGACTTTTTTAGTGTTCCCCAATGAACCTCACAATGTGCTTCTAAAAGTATATATAAGAAAAGCACCAAAAAAATTAAAAAAAATGATTATTAACATGTTAAGTTAAATTGTTAAGAGTGGTCCCCGGTTTCCAACTTTTTTAGTGTTCCCCAATGAACCTCACACTATATATACACACACACACACACACACATATATATATATAGAGAGAGAGAGAGGAAGTGTAGGATACAAATACCCTTATCCTACATTACGTACGTTATATCCATGGTCGTACACGTGTCCCTGATTCATTTTTCTTTCATAAGGTTAAATCAGACAATTCATTCAATCAGTTGAGGGCAAATTAGTCTATTCATTCAATAATCAGATCACGAGAAGTTCGTTACACCACTATCCCGGTAATTATGGTTCGTATCAGTTTCAAATTTTCATAATTCTCAAAACAATAGACTGCAGTTTCATTTTTGTGTGTTAGGGTTTGAATCGATTGTTGTTCTCAATGGATCCACAGAGCAGTACTGGACGGAATACAGATGTTAAGTTTGAAGATGCTCGATCGGTCGGTGATCACGTTCAATTGTCTTCTTATTAGAGAGTTACGATTGATGAAGTTATAGATCCTAATTTTGCAAATGCAAATGCAAATACAAGTTGTGTAAATGAGTGTTCCAATGGTAAGTTTGTTAATCCAGTTGTTTAAATTGTTCAATGTCAAATGTTTTTGTGTAATCGTTTAATGATTTTGGTATGATTATAACTGATTGGAAGGTTTTCAATGTTATTAGAGGATAACTGATATGAAAGCAAAGTGTTTAACTTCGCATGTTATGAGTCTAAAAATTCACATGTGAAGTTAAACCTAAATGCTGATTTCGTATGTTATGATATCATAAATCTCATGTGTAAAACATATTATCAAAATGTCAATTTCACATGTTATGAGTGCAACAATTCGCACGTTCATATGATGAATGTTTGGAGTTTCAATATATCGCATGTTATGAGTCCGATAAATCGCATGTGTTGTCTCTTTTTATTTAATTATGTAGATGAAAGGCTTTATATTCCGGAGGTTGAATCATCAGCTACACCTGTGGTTGGAATGCAATTTATTTTTCTCGGATAAGGATACGTGTTTTACCAAACATATGCTAAGTTTGCTCTAAAGAGGGACATAAGCCATTGTTTATTGATGATGCTTATTCGAAGTCAAAAAAGCCATACAAATCAAGGAACAGAGGGACCATTAGAACTGGGTGCAAAGCTCAACTTATGATTTGTTCGGTGGATGGTAGATCATATACAATCAAGAAATTTGTTGATGGCCATAATCATAAGTTTGTATGTCCACATGATATTCATATGCTGCCAGCTTACAGGGAATTGTCAGAAGTCCAAGAGGGAATGATATGGGAACTAGGTACTCTAAACCTTGGCCATGTCAAACTTTTCATATAATGAGGAAACGATATGGTGGTTTCAAGAATGTTGGCGCCACAGTCAATGATTGCAAAAAGTTTATAACTCAAATTAATAGCTATATAAGAGAATATGACGTTAACATGGTGATCAATAGGCTGACTGACAAAAAAGAATATTTAGTTGATTTTTATTTTGAATATTATGTTGATGAGGACAAACGGTTAACTGGTTTGTTCTGGGCCGATGGGTTATGCAAACGTAACTTTATGGAGTTCGGGGATGTGATATAGTTTGATGCTACTCTCAAAACAAACAAGTAAGTGTTACATTAATGTTTTTTTTAATATTTTTGCATGTTATATGATTTTGTAAACTGGGAATATCGCATGTTAATAAACATGAAAGTTAGGTGTTGAATATATCGCACGTTATAATGTCTATTTCGCATGTTACATTTTTCTATTTCGCATGTTATACTGTCTATTTCGCACGTTACAAAATCATGAATTACATTGAATTTTAGGTATAAGATGGTGTTTGTTCCGTTCATTAGGATTAACAACCACTGTCGAAATGTAACCCTTGGAGCTGGGTTGTTGGCATCAGAAAGCATTGACTCTTATAAATGAGTTCTCAATTCATTTGTAAATTCATTTGGACGTCAGGCAAAGGTTGTAGTGACAGACCAAGACCCTACGATGAAACAAGCTATCGAGGGTGTTTTTACCACCAGTAGACACAGATTGTGCATGTGGCACATAATGAAAAAAGTGGCAGATAAGGTAGACTATGGTATATTGTGTGTCATTAGCATTTTTTTACACTATATATCCGTTACCTGCTGATATGAAAACCATTTATCGGTGTAGGTTGGACACGAGTTGTGAAACAATTAGGAGTTTAAAAGAAATATGTGCGATACTGTATGGACTTATTCCATTGAGCCAGAAGTATTTGAGAGATAGTGGAAGTTGGTAATGATTGAGTTTGGTCTTACACAAAATAAATGGATTGATGATATGTTTGTGATGAGATCCATGTGGATTCCGGCATTTTATTGGCACAAGCCAATGTCTGGACTTATGAGAACAACTTTGTTGGATCGTTGTTGAACCCGAATGAGTCAATCAGAAGAGTTGTTTGTCCAATTCAAAGGCGGAATCAATGAATTAGACGCTCAAACTAATTATAATGCTTTCTTTTATTGATCTAACAACGTTTACAACCTGAAAGCAAATTGGCAGCACTTCGTTACAATTTTCAGAACCGTTACCAAATGAACATCAAGTGCACATATATATAGTGGAGAGGTTTCGCTTTAATGGACTGTCCATATAAGCGAACCTGTTGTTATGGTTTCGCTTATATGGACAATGTTCATATAAGCGGAACCTCTTGCTAATCCACCAAATTCCGAATCTCGAACCTCGTGTACTGGATATCCTATCCTATCTTATACTATTACATGATACAAGACGAAGACAATAGACGTAATGCACTAACAAATTTCAAGATCAGAGAGTGAAAACCATTTTTTTTGCCAGGTGGCTAAGTCACAACTCATTCTTGTAGAGTTTATGAATCATTTTGACGGTTCAATGGATGTCCAAAGGTTCAATCATAGAAAGAATGATCATATTTCAAGATATACTGAGCCTGATGATTGGAGCAAACCTACTTTGGAAGAAAATGCTGCTAAGATATACACCAAGTCTATATTCTTCGATCAGCAGACAGAGATATATGGAACTATTAGCGAATGTCTGCCAATAGACACCAAAATCGAGGGTGACTAGTTAAGGATATCGTAGAAAGACTTTAAAGCTCATGGAGAAGGGTTTTTAGAGGTAATACAGAACATATTTTAAAACATGCGATTTTGACAAACCCATGCGAATTTAATACAGAATATATTTTACAACATGTGATTCTGACGAACACATGCGAATTTATATTATTTTCAAGAAACTCATTTTTTTACACATGCGATTTTGTTCACATACACATGCGATTTTAATTTTTTTTTTTTTTTTTTTCTGTAGGTGTGTTTCAAGAAACTTAAATAAGATGTAACTGCATAATGTAGTTGTCTGCGTTTCGAATAGTATGGGCTGTTATGTAAACACATCTATTTTCTTTTCAAGATGTTTGGAGTTAAAGAAATACCAAACAAATATGTTATGAAGAGATGGACAAAAGATGTGGTTCCGAATGAATTAAACTCCACCTTTGATGTAAAGGTCAATCCTAAGGATGAGCAATACAAGGCTAAACAGATCGCTCGCAAAATCATGTATACAGGGGAGTATCTGGTTAGCAATTTGATTACTGACCTTGATCAACTCGTTTTAGTCAGGGATCAAATGAAGGAGATTAAAGAAAAAGTTAACCAGAGTCGTATAACCAAGCCGCTTGATCCAAAGTTTGACCGGTTTTCGAAGTTGATTGGTTATCAACAACCAGTAACTAACGCACCTCCTAATGTTCATGTCCCAACTCGTATAAGAAACAAAGGTCGTGGCTCGCATAAAAGGAATAAATCAAAGAAGGAACAAATGATCAGCCGCAAAGGGAAGAGGACAAGGACAAGGACATGTAGTGTATGCAATGAAAAAGGTCATGATATTCGGACTTGCAAGGTACTGAAAGGTAAAAAACAAAAGAAGATGAAGGGAGTCCAGATTGGAAAATATCACAGCCACGAAGTCAATGAAGTCGAAGACGAAGTTGATGAAGAGGAAGATGAGTTCGAAGATTATAGTGGAGGGAGTAATGATGGTATTGAAGAAGATGTTTGGGAAGAGGTTACAGATGCTGAAGATTAAAGAATCATGCCATCTTTTAATTGTACATGCGATTTTACACGATAAACATGCGATTTAATATACATGGGGTTTTAGTATACTAACATGCGATTTTAATATCTAAACATGTGATTTCATATACATAAGTTTATAAGTAATGTACATGCGATTTTATTGTGTTTCCATGTTATGACATGCGATTTATGTTATATTGCATTGTTACCAACATGCGATATATAATACTTCAGTCATGCGATATATATAAGTAATGAACCATCAGATGTTTCAAATATGTATACAAAATAAGCAGAATACAACATAATAAACATAAAGGTATTGTTTAACACAACAAAAGACTATAATATGTTTCAGAGAAACCTAGTTACTTGAAGCAAAGATCTTGTCACGTTTTGTCGAGCTTAACTCCATCTTTTCTTTCACTATAGACAGAGCATCATTCAGAAAAGAGAAGACCAAGTCATCAGCTCGAGACTGTTCCTTGATGTGCTCCAATGCGACATCTTTGAAGCTCGATGGTGGTTGTTCAAGGAGTCTCTCCCATATGTCTTGATTTTTCTTGATTTTTGAAAGAATCTTCCCCTCCACATCAGGAATCAAGTGAGAAGAGTTGACATCAGTGCTAATTTCTGTGAACGTGCGAGTTGACAATAGTTCCTTTATTGCAATGTTCTTCAATTGTTCAGAATCTTCAGAAGACATTTTTTTTTGTTATCTCGTATTTTTTCCTTGTGTGCGTTTGTGTTTGGTGTCTTAATATGGAAGGTTGTTATGTCAGAGTATTATACATTAAAATAGTAAATTTATTATGTAGGTAGGATGGTAAGTTCAGGGTATTTATGTTAAAAAGAATCGTTATAAGTCAGATTACAGTCACATCGGTATTAAATTCATTTTTTCTTATATAAAATACTAAATTTATATTTATTTTAATTATTAATTCATAATTTCATATTGTGCACTTTAATCAACGTGGATATAGCTATATGAAATCATCAGCATCAATGTTTATAAAATCGCATGTGGCTCGAAACAGATTTCGCACATTATAACAAACCACAAAAAATATCACCTTTTTGTTTTCGCATGTTTTAAACCATACTTTCATATAGTTCGCTGACCTATTTTCTCATGTTCAATTCTTTTTCCGCATGTTTATAAAAATCAACACCCTTTCTTTGTTTTTCAATTGTGTTTCGCATGTTCAAAATGCATTTCGCATGGTCTACCAACCCTTTCTTTGAAAACACTGAATTCACATATTATAGTAATCAACCTGGATCATCTTCTTCAATCGATGGTTGATCGATGTTATTGTAGTTTACAATTCCCAAATCAGCAGTTATGAAATCACAGCAAGAAGAACGAAGGGGGGTTGTGAATAAGAATCTTACGTTGTTGAATTTGATTCAGGGTTCTATTTTGATCTATCTTCTGTCAGTTAAAGAGATTATGATCTCGTAATGATGATTTTAACCTTTTCGATAAGATTTGAATATATTAACATGATTAATTAATGATATAAATTAGTTTGATGGATTGAAGATCCTACGGCTGTGGATATCGCGTACATAATGTACGAAAAGTGGTATTGTACGTTAACCGGCCTATATATATATATA